>NC_133654.1:11128141-11245638 GCF_009905375.1 Apium graveolens | reverse complement strand
GCTTCTAAGAAATCATTTCTTTCTCTAAGCTTCTTATTTCAGCAATCAAGCTGTCACATTCAATAGTCTTACTTTTTAAAGTGAGGCATCCTCTCCATTAGTTTCCATGAGTGCATATCATTCATCATCATTGTCAGTTCCTGATGAGTCCATCCAGTCCTTTTTGGAGTTTGTTGTGACCAAAGCTTTTCCAGTTGAATTCAGGCACTCAATAGCCAGATGTCCCCTTTCATTGCAGTTGTAATAAGTCACCTTAGTCTTGTCAAACTTCCTTCCCTTGGTGTACTGTCCTTCACTCTTTCTGAACTTGCCTTTTCCATCTCCTAAGTACTTTCTGTTAAAATCACATTTTATTTATGGTTTTGCAAAACCTCATCCTTCTAAAGTCTTTCAACTGCATTGCAGCCATCTCAACAACTTTAGTATCATCCAGTTCAATATCAGAATCCTCGTCAGTATCTGTTTCAGTATCTGATGATTCATCAATATCTGGCTCTTCCACTATGTTCCTTCTTCTTGACATCTCACTCATCTTTTCCTTTCCTCTATGAGTCTCAGCATTTAGAGCTACAACCTTTATCTTCTGACCCTTTTTATTTTTCCTTTATTGGATCTCCAAGTCATGAGTTTTCAGCATCTCATAAACTTCATCCAGAGTCATAAATCAAGATCATATTGATTCCTAAATATTAAGGCTTGGGTATCCCAATCTTCTGGATGAGGTCTCAGAAACTTGGTGTCTGAGTCTTCTCTATCATACTCTTTTCCAACCAATGATCGATCATTTAATAGTGTAAGAAATATCTCATAGATGTCAGTAATTGGCTCATCAGCCTTGATAGCAAATTGCTCATATTCTTCCACAAGAATAGCTCTTCTATTCTTTTTTATTTCCATTGTAACTTGGAATTGTGTCTCCAAGGCAGGCAGCATCTCATATCTCTTTTGCAGTCTTGTAGGCAATCACCCTGTTGGAAATCACATTGTCCAAACTATTGTGAATATACCTGACTTTTACATCCTTAAGCATTGAAGCCTTCTCTGGATCTGACCACTTTGATTTTTCTTTCCTGACATAGTGTTCAGGAACATCTGGGGTCATAGCCACAGTTTCCATAGGGTAAGGAGGTCCTGTTTTGATGATATCAACATATGCATCGTCAATAGCTTCCATGAACATCAATATCTTTACTCTCCATGTAGAGTAATCAGCTTTCTTCAGGATGGAAATTTTCATGCTTTCATTCTTACTTCCAGGCATCTTAATCTTTTCAAATTAACAGTTAATTTGATCGCTATGATACCACTTGTTACCTAGTAAAGTAATTGTTTAAGGGGTTTGGATATAATTACTAAACAAATTAATGTATCACAGAAGTAAAGTAAGTACAGATGAATCAAATAACAGTTAATATTGAACTTCAATAAACTGTTACAAAACTCTCTCAAGAACCAATATTACAAAACTCTCTCAAGAACCAATATTCTTAAGAGCTTGTGCATCTTACAACCCTATTATTTAATTTGTCGATTTATTAAAGAACAAGGAAAAATTTCACCAACTACGTAGAGTCCGGAATAATTTTTTTTTGTGTTTATATAGTACACAGCTAAAATCAATCTCTATCAATTACAAGACATGTCAGTATAACTCTTCTACTTTTTATACATATCTAAATTAATTACGATCCTATAAATCAGTACTATCTAATTTATCTTGCAGCTCTGACTTGTCATTTAAGTCATTATCAATGGATTAGCTGATCAACGAATATATGTTAGAGATTCAAGGGATATTCATATGTAAGCATCAACGGATGACTAAATAGATTGTTAACGGATGATAATGAAGCTTTCAACGGATAATCATATCCTGACGGTTGATCATATCTTGATTGTTAGACAGATCCTGATTCTTTACTTAGACAATTCCCAACAGGAAAGAAGAATAAAGTTATGTGGATCATTGACAACGGATATTCCAGGCTCATGACAGGTGATAGAGCCCTGTCATCACAGTTTGAGGCGATGGCTGGCCCTTTGGCGACCTTTGGATACAACAACAAGGGATTTATAATGGGATATGACAATTTAATTGATGGAAATATTGTCATATAGGATATAGCACCGGTTGCAGGTCTTGATGTTGCCCAGTAAAGAAATTGTTTAAGGGGGGTTGGATACAATTACTAAAAAAATTGATGTATTATGACAGTAAAGTAAGAACAGATGAATCAAATAACAGTTTATATCGATCTTTAATAAACTGTTATAAAACTCTCTCAAAAACAATATTCTTAAGAGCTTTTAGGTTATGTGAATACTCGAGTTCTACATACTATATTGTGATAACCTATTCTATGTTTATATACTACACAACTACAAATCAGTCCTCTATCAATTATAAGATATGTTACAATATAATTCTAACACTTTACATATCTAAATCAACTACGATCCTATAAATCAGCACCTTTTGATTTATCTCGTAGTCTTGACTTATCATCCAAGTCATTTTCAACGGACAGCCTGATCAATAGATAAATGTTGTAGCTTCAACGGATAATCATTTGTATATATCAACGAATGACTAAAGATCATCAACGGATCATAACAAAGCTTTCAACGGATAATCATATCACAGCAGTTGATCATATCATGATTGTTAGACATATCATGATTCTTGACTTGGCCAATTCTCAACAATCTCCCCCAATTTATGCTTTGCAGAATAAGCAAGAATTCTAAGAAAATTGTCTAGTGCCAAAAATTAGATAGACAAAATAAGTAGTGTAAAGCTTACTTTATTTACGAATTTGATCTTCATTTTTCTTGATAAATTCTGCAATATCTCTGAACAAAAGCTATAACTCTGTCATCAATCGTTTTCAACAAAATATCTCCTAACTTGATCTTAAAATTCTTCTCATACTCTATTTTGTCAGATAATTGACATATATCAACTCTCAGATTTCTGATTTGAGCTCTTTCTGTCATCATGTCTTCTAGTGAAACATAAAAAGTTTTTCTTCCATCCAGATTCATAGTTATATGCCTCTGAGTAACAACATCTTTAATGACATCTTCTCCTATCTTCATGTTGACTTCTTACCCTCTGAAATTTATGTACTTAGGAACATATGATCCAAAATAATATCGACCATCATCCAGTATTCTTCTTCTAATATTGGCAAGAATCACGCTTGACCATAACCTAGAAGTTTCATCTTTAACTCTTAAGAAATAGTGAATGTACTTCAATTCCTTTGTAGACATGATCATCAGTTCATCAAGTAAAAGAACTTGAACTTGATCAATTTACAATAAGAGTAAGATCTTTTGTTTAGATTCAGAACCATCATGTTTGTCAAGAATAATTTTCACAGCTTCAAGTCTATCTAGGTGATCAGCTATTATTTCCTGACCAGGACTATCAGCAAGTGTGAAGTTCAACAACTTTAAGTTGACAAGTTTAGCTTCATGATGTCCTATTCCAGCTCTTGTGAATGGTTCAATCAACTTAAGTTTCTTAGCTTGTACTAACCAAGACTTCTTATCTCCCATGGTACTAGAATCAAGTAAACCATCCATCTTTATTCCTCCAGGAGTAAAGCTCAACTTATCATTACAATTAAGATCATCAATTTTTCTCCATTTTTATTTGTTCTTGATCTTTAGTAATACTTGAGCTCTCCTCTTTGTTCTTTTATGCAACATCTTCAAATCTGTACTCCTCCATCTATTCCTCTAAGATCTTTTAAGCATATTATTATATTCTTGATCTGCTTTGTCAACAACTATTCTAATTTTTCCTTCCCGTGCCCTTTCTTCTATGTCAAAAACCATTTCTTCTTCCTTGAAGTTTTCAGTATTAACAGCCTCAACATAAACAGAGAGAATCTGTAAGTCCATTCAAAATAGAATTTCTTCTTCTTCAGTCTTCACAGAATTAAGAATCACTATCACTCTTTCAGTGTCAGGAAAAGAATCAGAACTTGTAACTTTGTCATCAGGAATTGAACTATGAGTAACAAGAGCACCTTCCATATTAGATCCATGTGATCTATCCTTAGAGACTTGAGTTAACCGTGTCTTCTTTTGACTTTGAATTCCAGTTCCAGTTTGAACTTTAACAGCATCAGAGGTCTCATTTTCTTGTTGATCACCATCATCACCAGGATTTGTTATTTCTCCTCAAAACTGATTCAGGTTGACATTTTGTCTTTAATACTATCTCCCCCTTTTTGGAATCTTGAATTTGTAGAGAGAAAATAGCATCCAACTTGGAATTTGTAGCATTCTGACCAGACACCAAAGCTGTCAGCTTTTCAGACATATGACCTTATTTTGATTCCAAGCTAAACATTATCTTTAGCAAACCACTTTGTTTTTTGTACCTTTAATAGACACAGAAATACCAGCAAGCTCTTCTCTGAGATTAACAGTATCTTCCTTGAGTGCAGAGATAAAAGAATGCAGTCCTTTGACTAAAACTGTAGTGGATTTAAAAGATGCTTTCATATCAGTATGTGAAACCAATTGAACATCATGATCAACTAAAGTCTGAGCAGATTCCATAGATATCTTTTCAATGGGTAATCTCCAAGAATGATTCCATTCATAAGCCCTATGAGGATGTAGAACAGTAACATGACCAGATGATGAACCGAAAGTAGATAATTTAGATGCTTCAATACAAGCTTTCAAAGCAGCATCATCAGGATTATCATCATCAGAGTCATCAGAATCACTTGATCACCAGACAATTTCTCAGAATTATCAGAATCAACATCAGAATAAGGAACTATACCTTTGAGCTTTAAATCAAGATTAGACTTAAAAGGATTAGTTACCTATATAGATCCTCTAAAAAAAGAACCATGAGTATCTAAATCTTTCTGTTCTTTTAAAGTGATCTCATCACTTCTCATACCACTCATCTCATGACTTTTAATAGTCAGAGCTCTCTCACAAGGATTAACTAAATCCTAACTCTCATCTACCTCTCCTTTTACCAGATAAGGATCCTGCCTCTCTTAAATTTTGTTTTTCACTAAGTCTTTTCTCTCATTCTCACATAAAAAGCTCAGAGAAGTTTGTCCCTACAGATATAAGAGGTGGCTGAGAAGAGTTGTCTGTGATCATATGACTAGAGGTATTCATTTGTAAAGGTCTAATCATAGTCATATCAACAGATAAAATAGAGGTTAAAGGATTTTTAGCTTGAGAAGTATCAACCATTGGTATAGCCTTGAGTGGTTGTACCAAGATTACTTCAATATTATCTTGAGAAGTGATCAGTACATCTGTAGAATCAGGAACAGATTCATCAGGAATTGTCTTTGTAGCAGGGATGTGCTGCTCATCAGGAATTGACCCCATAGTAGAATTTGATACTAAGTCTGTAACAGTACTTTGACTGTTAGTTCTTGTGTGACTTGAGGTTTAGAAGCTTCTTCAATCCTTTGAACTGAAGGTTCTTGTGTGCTTCCCTCAAAGATAGAATCATTGATAACATCATCCAATCCAAGCAATGTGCTTGTAATAAGCTTCCCTGTCTTGCACTGTCTTTAGAATGTCATCAACCACAGAAATTTGAGTTCCATGAGCAATAGTAGGAATATTCACATGTGAAGTTATGCGTGCACCCACACTTTGAGCAGGTTTTTCTTGTGTAGCTGGGGCATTAACAGGTGCATCTTCACTTGGTGAGATGGTTCTTATGTACTGTACCCCTTCTATGGTGATAGAAGTTTGGTCTTCTTGCTTTGGGAAAACTGATGAAGTCTGTGCCTTTCTCTTGATCGACTTCTGCATACCAACTTTCCTTAGCAATTTCAAATATCTTGGCTGTGAGATGTAGTAACCGTCTGATCAGGAAATTATCACTATATTTTCAGAAATTGCTTGAGATTTGTCAAATTTTGACAATGATTTATCAGGATTTGTAGATTCCTGATCCAGAGCAATATCAGCCAACACTATAAGACCATCTGGTTCATGTGAAACTTTTCTGCTAACATTCATTAGTCTTCTTTCTTAGGTTTAGCAGCTGTAATCAAACTTGTTTTCTTCTGCATTAGCCCAAGTAACCTCCACTGGTCTAGCAGGCTTCTTGAATACAATTTGATCATCACTGTCACTTTCAGAGTTTGATGATTCATCAACTAGCTTAACACCAGCTCTAATTTTCCTTTTCTTTCTGCAATCTCTTTGATTTTTGTTACTGATGAAACACTCTTCTTCCATAATCAACCTTTTTGCTCCAAAGATGCAGGTGAATGTGAAACAATCTTTAGACCTGATTGTCTCTGAGACATATCAGTCTTAGTTATTGTCTTTGATTTTGCAACTGATTTCTTTCGAGAAGAACCAGAGGTGATATTGTGTTCGATCTAATTGAAGAAAAATAAATATTTGGTCAGGAACAGGGTTGGATGTGCCCTGTTCCACGTAGGATTTGGAATATTATATTTGTCAGGCAATTTATTAGACAAAAATACCCATAATTCTCATGCTAAAATAGTTCCTCTCCTGAAAGTATCTTTCATTTTTGCTAAATCAGTCAGAGATTTAAAATTGATTTGAAAGATCATCGGTAATTTATCCTTTTCAAAACTTTCACCAGGTAAAAGATATGTAAAAATCAATTGTAAGTACCTACTGTAACCAACACCATTATGTTATCATCAAGAAATAATGTGAAATATCATCTAAATCCTGTCAAAACCTGTTTGCTAGATCTGTTCATTAATATTGAGATTGCTTAAGAATAACTGGACATACATATGTGAATTATGAGGGTTAAACAGATAAATATGAAATTAACAATATTCACATATGTAAACATGAGAAAAATATGAACGATCATGATAGTGAAACAGGATAGTAAACAACGGAAAATTTTCATTAATTAAAATATTCAAATACAAGAAAGACTACATAAGAATTTAACCCTAATTCCTAAGAAACTAGATCTATTCTTCCTTCGTCTTCTTGTTATCCTCCCTTATTTTTCATCTATCTCCGATGAAAGATGCGGGACATGCTTGAAGCAAGAGAAATAATGTTCTCTTAAAGCTCCAATTGGGCGAGGCGATGTTGTTCAACCTCTTCAGCCCCTCGTGGCTCTTCAAAGTGGACGTCCATTCCAAAAAGATGCAATGAGAGCTAATCGTCCTAGCAGAGATAATAAAAAATTGATTGTGGAAGTCCAGTCAGATAGTAAGATTGACCTCAAATATGACCCTTAGTCGGAAGGGGTCAAAGTAGAGCCTTCCTTGTTCAGGATTAGCTACTGGTCGATACACTCCATGTTTTAGAGTATAGATGGTTGCCATTAAAAAAAGTGTGAAGTTTTGAAGATTTTAGATCTAGAGATTTGATGTTGTGAGAGAGAGACATTCGAGTAGTGATTGAGGTTTTAGAGAAATAGGAGAAGTGATTTTATAGCCAAATCCTAGTGGGAATCTAAAGAGACACTTTGATTAACCGTGTAATAATGAATACTGCATGCATAAAATTACGCGTATCTAGGAAAATAAAACAAAATCTATTTACATGCACCTATTCCAAATATAAAATAAATAACGATGACAAGTTTAACATGATTATTCAAAATAGAATAAAACAAATATGTAACACTTAAAATCATGAAAGAAATAATGTTACCGTCCTTTTTAAGAAAAATCATGTCTTGTCCATCACTTGCTGAGATAAATATGTAATCCAAAATCAATAATTTAATCATGATTCTCCCCCCCAGCATTTGCATTATTGAATTTATTAGCGAAATCCAGAATATCTTCTCCACTGACCAATTTGTCAGAAATTGACAAATCATTAATAATGTGAATTACAGGATTAGTTCCATGCAAAGCTCCCCATATAAATGTGCTATCAGTTATTGATATTTTTTACGTTTCTCCCCCTCAACTTCTGCATTTTCAGCAAGATTTGCCTTATTTCCTGATTAGATTTTGGTCCACAAGTACAACATTTTTATGATTACATTCTTCTCTCACCAATTCATTAAGATTATTGAAGTTGAGATGAGAAAGCTTTTTTGTGGCAATTCCAACTTTAATCTACTGATGCCTTGGTTACAGACAAGTTTCAGGACTATCAGTATTTGCATAAAGTTTGGCTGCATAAATGTTTCCATGTCTGTAAGCTTTAAAAACAATTTTCTTTGTGATCTTATAAACTACTTCACAATGCGTATCATAGAACACGACATAGAAACCTCTGTCAGTAATTTGACTAATGCTCAACAAGTTGTGCTTCAGTCAATCTACTAGAGCTACATTTGAGATGATGTCATTTCCAATGATAATATTGCTATATCCAAGTGTTTTTCTACATTGTCATCTCCATAGGAAACCATTGGGCCAGCCTTCTCCTCATATTCTGATAACAGGGATTTAGTTTCAGTCATATGTGCTGAGCAGCCACTGTCCAAGACAAGCGCATTCTTCTTATTTTCCTGTAATCAGAAATATGAAAATCAGTTAGAATTTTTAAGAAGCCACACTTGTTGGGTCCTTTTTGACATCTTATGTATTTTTACATTAGCAGACTTCTTGTCAGAATTTGATCCATCAGGATTTACTCCATCAAGATTTGTCTTGACATTTTGACTCTATGAGATGTATGCATATTCAGTTTAGCAGTTCTATTTAAAACAACAATTTTATTGAATTTTGGCAAAGGATCATAATTTTTGTGATATAAACTATGATAATCTTTACAAGTAAATAGAATGCCAACTTCTACCACAGTGAGAACAAGGATTTTGTGGTTTGTATAATATTGATCTACCACTAATATCATACTCAGGAATTTTAGAAACTTTCTTTTTAGGCTTCCTGCAATCAATAGTAATATGATTAGTATTACCACAGTCAAAACAAGCTTTCCTAGGAGCATTAGGAATGTACATATAGTTTTTTGCTTTGTTTATTCCTTATTTCCATTTCTGCCTATCTTAGACCTAGGTTTGGGAGCCTTAGAAGTTACCTCACATATTATTTTGTCTAACTGACTCTTAGAGAAAAGTCCTATATTTTTACTTTTCTTTTCTTGCATTTTAGGATCTTTTTTCTTTTTAGCAAGGACTCTAGGTTCATCTTTTTCTTCAGCATTGTTCTTAGAGGTATAACCAAATTCATAGACAGACTCAACTCGTCTTTCATCAGTTTCAACAAACTTAACTGGAGTAGTGTTATTGATGGATTTATTGATATTCCTATCAGCATATCTGTTATAACCTAGACATTTTTTCCAGTTTATTTCACTAATGAAATCATGAACTTTCTATTCTGAAGTCATCCATGTTTTAAACACCTCTCTTTCCTTTTCTAGAACTTTCTCTAGTCTGGCATATCTGATGTTTATCTGAGTTTCATTATGTTGTACCATCTTACATGCTTTTTCATTCTCATGTATGCAAACTAACTCAGCTTCTAAGAAATTATTTCTTTCTTTAAGCCTCTTATTATCAGCAATCAAATTTGACATCACATTGTCCAAACTGTTGTGCAGAATATTCCTGACTTTAGCATCTTTAAGCATTGTAGCTTTTTCAGGATCTGAGCACTTTGATTTTTCCTTTATGGCATAGTGTTCAAGAGCATCTGCAGTAATAGCCACAGTTTCCATAGGATATGGAAGTCTTATTTTGATGATATCAACATATGAATCATCAATAGCTTCAAGGAACATCAACATCTTTACTGATCTCTATGTAGAGTAATCAGTTTTGTTCAAGATGGGAATTTTCATGCTTTCATACTTACTTCCAGACATCTTGATCTTTGCAAATTAACAGTTAATTTGACTGCTCTGATACCACTTGTTGCCCAGTAAAGTAATTGTTTAAGGGGGTTGGATACAATTACTAAACAAATCGATGTATTATGAAAGTAAAGTAAGAACAGATGAATCAAATAACAGTTTATATTGATCTTTAATAAACTGTTAAAAAACTCTATCAAGAACAATATTCTTTAGAGCTTCTAGGTTATGTGAATACTCGAGTTCTGCACACCACATTGTGATAACCTATTCTGTGTTTAATAGACTACACAACTACAAATAAGTCCTCTATCAATTACAAAATATGTTACAATATAATTCTAACGCTTTACATATCTAAATCAACTAGGATCTATGAATCAACACCTTCTGATTTATCTTGCAGTCTTGACTTATCATCCAAGTCATTCTCAATGGATAGCCTGATCAACGGATAAATGATGTAGCTTCAACTGATAATCATTTGTATATATCAACGGATGACTAAAGATCGTCAACGGATGATAACGAATCTTTCAACGGATAATCATATCATAACAGTTGATCATATCCTGATTGTTAGACATATCCTGATTCTTAACTTAGTCAATTTTCAACACTTGAAGTAAATCTTCTAAGTGTCAGTCAATTTACAGATAAGGGTTTCAAAGTTATTTTTGACAAAGAAGATTTCTCAATCACAAGCAAGAAGAATGGTGAAATTGCTTTAGAAGATGTAAGAAAAGGTAACTTGTTTGTTACAAACATGAACTCAGCAAACAAGGACAAAATGTAAATATATTATTTAACGGTAAAGACTTAACGGGAGTTGACGACAACCAATTTTTTAAAAGGCAGACCAAAAAGTTGGCCACTATTTTGAAAACTGAAAAATTTGGCCACTATTTTAAAAATCGGTATAAAATGCGGGCACCACTATGTAATTTATTCTATTTTTTATTTAAAAAATATTTCATGTATCTCAAGAGTTTTAAGTTAGTACAATTAAAAAAGTTGAAGAAGCGGGAAAACTGAGAATGAATTGAGAATGTGGAAAGTCGAAAGTACCTAATTCTTAACATTCTACTTATGTCATATAGGTCACAAATATGACCATTCTGAATATTTCCAAACAGTCCAGTAAAATCTCGTTTATCATTTAATGCTAATTAAGCCCATATATGAGGAAACAAATAGGCACTAATTCACAAAAGCAAATCTCTGAATTCCATCAATGCTCAATTACAACTTATCCATATGGATTTGTTTGGTCCTATAAATATCATGTCCAATTCTAAGAAGAGATATGCACCGGTAATGGTCAATGACTACTCAAGATACACTTGGGTGGAATTTATATATTCAAAAGATGAAACTCCACACATTATCATTAAATACAAAAAAAGATTAAGAAATAGGATGAAGATCAAAATTCTGTGAAAAGACTGAGGAATGACAATGGTACTGAATTCAGAAATTTCATATTAAATGAATAATGTAAAGACAAAGAAATCACTCAAAAGTTTTTTGTTTCAAGAACACCTCAACAATATGATGTGGTTGAAAGAAAGAACAGAACTCTAGTTGAAGCTGCAAGAACAATATTTGCAGGATGCCAAGTTGCTAACCAATTTTTGGAAAGAAGCTGTTAACACAACATGTTACACCCAGAATGGATACTTGGTGAACAAAATATTAGCAAGTCACCCTACTCAATCATGCCTAAGAAGAAACTTATAGTCAAGATTTGAAATTTGAAAATCTCAATCTTGAAAATGAAGATGAAAAGAATGCATACAATAGAGAAGAAAAAGCTATTGGACCTGTGAATTTTGTAAATGAGAATTCATCTTAAGACAGAAGCTCACCTGAATTTGATAGCACAAACTCAGGGGGAGAAAAAGCTAAGAAAGCTAAGCATACTGAAAAAGTGCAAGTTACTGAGAGGGTCATCTAGAATTGTTACAAGCAAAGTGAATTTCTACCTCTAAACTGGTGCATCTCAGATGAAGACTACTTTCAACAACTAGCTGAGGAAATAGTCAGAGTTGGGGTTGTAACATTAAGGGAAGTAAGAATCTACTATGAGGATGGGTCCTTCACATTTCTTGGCAGCACCTAATGGAAACCTTTTCACCCACAGAAATCAAGAGAGTGATAAGCTTACTAAAGGACAAGGACACTGCAACCAGGGCATGGAGATCAGTTTTAGCTGAATGGTTGATAGTAAGGGAGGAAAGAAGAGCAAGGAATAAGGCTGAATATGAGGAGAGGAAAAGGAAGTATGATGAGGAGATTGAAATGTACATTAAAAGATCAGAAGAACTCAAGGCAAAAGGGATGAGAAGAATTTCCAAGGATGGAAGATTTCTAAATGTCAAAGCTGACACATTCTCAAAATTCAAGATTGATTTGCTGAGTGGTTATCCAAAGCCTGACAGACTCAAACTTGTGGAAGCTCTAAGAGGGACACCAATAATAGAGGAACATGAAATTCTTGTATATTTAAAGGACCTCATTAGAGAAGAAATAAAAGATATAATATTTGTTTGATATGTGTCTGTTTAACTCATGAAATCACCTAATGTATATGTTGTATTTGTGTCAATTTTTATGTATTATTCTAATTTTCCATTATATCTTGGGGTTAGTCTTGTTAACAGGCATGAATTTCTGATAAGCAATCTTCTAACAAATTGGGGGAGATTGTTGTGCAAGACATGCCAGTACTATAACAAGACTAAGTCAAATTGACAACCCTAAGTAAGTTGTATGATAATCTATGTTCTCATTGTGTATTGTAATACTTAAATCTGTAAAAATGTAAATAGACTAGACTGGAGTATTTTTCTGTAAACAGTCTCAAGCTTAAGAATAAGCTCTGGAAGAAGATCATGAAGATCATGCCTCAGAGAAAGTATGAAAAAGCTTGAAGTTGAATAAATCTGTTTTATCAAAAACATTCTAAGTCAAGAAGTCTACAAGTCACAGATTTTGTGTTATAGAGAAGTCATTCGAGAACTCCAGAATGACTTATCGAGAAGTCAAGAAAAGCTACTACAGTACTTAGAGATATCGACAAGCAAAATTGAAGACATAAAGAATGTAGATATCGACAAGTCATTTCTTCACTGGAGAACTCTGAGTTATCGACAAGTCAAAATATCACTAGTGATCTCTGAGATATCGATAAGCCAATCTGTCACTAGAGAACTCAAAGATATCGATAAGCCAAAGTGAAGGCATGAAAATAAGAGATCTCGAAAAGCCAAATTCTCTTATAGAGAACTCAAAGACTTCGATAAGTCGAAAAAACTATAGAGTGATGAGAGATCTCGATAAGCCAATATACTTATCGAGATGTCGAGTTCTCTATATACCAAACTGAAGATCTTGAGGTAAAACTTAAAGTACAAAGTGCAGACTAGTTACATATCCAAGATTATTAATCACCAAACAATCCAATCAGTTGGATTGACAATTCTACAAAAGCAGCTTGAAGAAGTACACAATCAAAGTCCAAGATTAATTGGTAAAGAAAAGTCACAGGCACGCAAGATTAGCAAAGATACACTAAGTCAGAAATATAAAGATTTGGTTATCGAAAAATAGGGTTTAGTACATGCTACTGCATACTGTGTAATAACCAGTGTTTACTGTTCTATAAAGTAAACACTGGATGCTTTGTTTTAAGGGTAACAATTTAGGTCATAAATCTTGTATTCTCTCAAGGAAGAAGCTAAGCTCTTTAGCAACAAAGAGCCTAGAAATTTTGTGGCAAGACATTCTTAATTTTAATATAAAATTAAGTGAGTTTTGAAAGATTTGTGTTCACTATTTTTATTAGTTTAAATTCAGTACTAACACATTTGACTACAAGATTTTAATTTACTTTGTTCATCAACATAAACACTTCAAGAAAAGCTAAAAACACAAAAAGCACATTCACCCCCTATGTGTGTAATTCATTACCTTACAAGTGGTATCAGAGCAAAATCTGAAAGTAAACAGATTCAAGATCTTGGAAGAATGAATACACAAAAAATCAGTAGCATCAAAATCCGTATTTTTGATAAGACTAACTACACTCTATGGAAGAAGAAAATATTACTGTTTATCAGGATGGCCAATTTATTATACATTTAGATTCTCAAGAATGGGCCTTTCACTCCTATGGTAAGAGTTGAAGAATCTACAGATTGAGGCATGGTCATTCCAGCTCATTATGCTCCTAAAGATCTTTCAGAATATACTGAGCCTGAGAAAGAAAAAGTCTCCCTAGACAATGGCTTGCAGTTGATCTTGATAGAGTCGCTTGACAATGTAATGTACAATAACATTGTCAACTGTGACACTGCTAAACAGATCTGAGAGAAGATAGAAATACTTTGGGAAGGAACAGAGGAAGTTAGGTCAAATCAAAGAAGGATACTAATTTCACGGTATGAGGGTTTCATGGCTAAGCCAAAGGAAAACATTACTGATGTGTTTGAAAGGTTTAACAAGCTGATTAATGACTTGCAACTGCATGATAAATATTATGAAACTGAAGAAGTGAACCTGAAGTTTTTGCTCACACTCCCTGACCATTTGGAACAGAAAATTTCAGCGATCAGAAAAGGGAGAGACTTGAGCATATTGACTTTGGAAGTTCTCTATGGAATTTTAAAAACATATTAATTAGAAATGATTCAAAGGAAATCATTAAGAGCTGGTCAAGGGCATGTTGTATATGGTTCAAGTGCTCTTATTGTTAATGAAATCCAGATCTCTAATGATGAGCCAAAATTCTAGACTCCAAGTGTCTCAACTAGTGAGCAAAGAAACAATGATTCACAGGAACTAGTCATACTGGAATTTGAAGAAGATGAGTTCTATACCCTGGATGAACTTGATGAGCTAGATCAGTCAATGGCCTATCTGGAAAGAAAGTTCTCTAACATTAGAGTAAAGAAGCAAAGATTCTTCAAGGAAAAAAGGACAATCTTTCAACAAAGACAACAGATGGAAAGGAAAAGGGAAGTACACACATGATTGGAAAAATGGCTATAAAACTGGATCTTTTGACAGATCAAAGATAAGATGCTATAACTGTAATGAGCTAGGCCATTTTGCTACAGAATGCAGGAAACCCAAGAAAGCAAAGAAAGACAAAGCTTATCTTGAACTAGAAGCAAAGTATGAAGCTCTTCTGAAGAAACAGAAAAGCAGAGCCTATATTACAGAGGGAAAGAGTTGGGATGATTCTGAAAATGATGAAGATGAGGAAATTAGAAATTATGCATTTATGGCATTGGAGCAAGGAGAGTCATCCTCATCAAAAATATAGGTACCAACTCTTACCACCATCGATTTAAATGTGAGTCAATATAAGGAAACTATTGAAAAGATGAGCACATAAATGTTTCACATTCATACAAGTATGGTTGCTGCTAATGAAGAGGTTAACAGACTGACATAGATAAATGAGAAACTTGGAAATGAGAAACAAGAAACTGAGTTATTGCTGGTAGAGCTTGAAGCTGTGAAACAAGAAAATGCATATCTGAAGAACAAGCTCAAATGTGCAAATGAGATTGAAGCAGTGTTAAGAAGGGAGAAGCTAGAAAAGAATGAAGTCAAGTTAAAATCTTTCAGGAATACATCTGAGTTGGTTGGAAAATACCATGAAAAGAACAAGCCATGTGCAAATATTGCAATTGGTCTTGATTATGATGCCTTGAACAACAAGAAGAAAGCTGTAGGTGAAAAAGGGAAAGCAAATGAAAATGAAGATGTTTCAGCTATGCTGAAAAAGGTTGGTTCACCTATGTTCAAAGCATATGAAGTAGATTTTAGTGAAGAAGAGTTGATCATAAAGCAAGAAATTGCTAATGAAGAAAATGAGAAGAAGAATGCAGAAACAACTCCAACTTCCAAAGCTTAAAAGAAGCCCATGGTCAACCAAGATTCCAAGGCACCTGTCAAGGAAATAAAAACTGAAGATGCAAGAAAGAAGAAGAAGAATAGAAATGGGAAGATTGGAATAAAGAAAAGCAACAATTTTGCTTATGTCGCAGATGCTCCAAGAAACAAATGTGAAAAGTGTGGCTCTTTGAATCACCTAACTTACCTTTGTAAAAAGGTTTTTAGCAAGCCGGTTGAAGGAGACTGCAAGTATAATGAAGCCAAGGCAAATGATCCCTATTCATTTTGTGATAAGTTTGACTACATTCCCTGTAACTTAAAAGTAATGAAAAGTTGTCACAAGCTGAGAGTAGATTTCAAAGAAGTCAGTATTGGATCTACAGCTGCAAGAGAAAATGCACAAACATCTATGATTGGTATTCTTTCTGAGACCTCTGACTCTACTTATGCTAAATCAGTTAACAAGAAGAAAGTACCCAACACTGCTTGGGTTACTAAAACACTTAAACTCATTGTGTGCAGGGCAAAATGAAGAAGGTCATATGGATCATAGACAGTGGATGCTCCAGGCATATGACAGGTGATAAGGCTCTGCTATCATAATTTGAGGTAAAGGCTGGCCCTTTGGTGACCTTTGAAGACAACAATAAAGGATTCACAATGGGATATGACAAGATTGTTTTTGGAAATATTGTCATTAATGATGTAGCATTGGTAGCTGGTCTTGAAGTAAATCTTCTCAATGTCAGCCAGTTTGCAGACATAGGTTTTAAAGTTCCATTTGACAAGGAAGAATGTATCTTCATCAACAAGAAAACCAATGAAGTTTCTCTGAAAGGAGCAGAAAAAGGAAGCTTTTTTGTTGCAGACTTGGACTCAACAAATATGGATGGAATTTGTTGCTTCTACACCAAGGCATCCATAGAGCAAAGCAAGTTATGGCATAAGAAACTCTCACATCTAAACTACAAAGCAATCAACATTCTGGTCAAGAAAGAGTTGGTGAAAGACATGCCAAAATTAAAGTTTTCTCAAATTGAAGTCTGTGAAGCCTGTCAGAAAGGAAAAATGAAAAGATCTAGTCACAAGTTAAAAACTGTGAATTTCATAAGTACACCATTGCAACTTATTCATATGGACTTGTTTGGGCCAGTGAATGTCATATCAATTTCAAGAAATAAATATGCACATGTGATGGTGGATGATTTCACAAGATATAATTGGGTAGAATTTATGCATTCTAAAGATGAGACTCCACATATCATAATTGAGCACATAAAGAAGATAGAGAAACAGGCTGAAGATCAAAACTGTGTGAAAAGATTGAGAAGTGATAATGGAACAAAATTCAGAAATGCAATATTGAGTGAATTCTCTAAAAACAAAGGCATTGTTCAAGAATTCTCTGTAGCTAGAACACCTCAACAAAATGGGGTAGTTGAGAGAAAGAACAAAACATTAGTAGAAGCTGCAAGGACAATGCTGTAAAATGCCAATCCGCCAACTAGTTTTTGGGAAGAAGGTGTAAATACCGCATGCTACACTCAAAATACATATCTCATTAACAAGATTCATGGCAAATCACCTTACTCAATCATGTCTAAGAGAAAGCCTACTGTAAAGTATCTTTATGTGTTTACAAGCAAGTGTTACATTTTAAAAGACAACTCGAGATATGTGGGAAAATTTGACTCAAAGGTTTTTGAAGCAATTTTTCTGGGATATTCATTGGAGAGAACTGCCTACAAGGTCTATGTAATTGATCAAAAGAAAATTATGAAGAGCACATATGTGACCTTTGATGATGACAAGTGTCCGGAGCTTGGAATGCATTGATGATAATGAAGCTGAAGCCCTTGCATTTGAAAATCTCAACATTGACAGTGATTCTGATGAAGAGGCTGAAGTCAATGCACAACGGATGATGAATGAAGAGATTACTGAACAAGAAAACCATGAAAATAGAAGCTCATCTCATACACACGAATTTCATAGCACAAACTCAGGGGGAGAAAGAGAAGAAGGATCGACTAGTCATACCAATAATGAAGAAAATGATGAAGACACCATTGAACAAACTCACACCAGAAAATGGGATAGGAGTCACAATCCAAATGCAATAATTGGCGATCCCAATACTGGTGTAAGGACTAGAAGTGCAACTGCTAATGAGTGTCTACATGCATTCTTTCTGTCTCAAGTAGAGCCTAAGAAAATTAAAGAAGCTCTAATGGATCCTGATTGGATATCTGCCATGCAAGAAGAGTTTAATCAGTTTGAAAGAAACAAAGTTTGGGAATTAGTTCCTGCACCAAAGAACTGAAGTTTAATTGGAACAAAATGGGTGTTCGGAAATAAGATGGATGAAAATGGTATATTTACCAGAAATAAGGCAAGGTTGGTTGCAAAAGGCTATTCACGGGAAGAATGAATTGATTATGATGAAACTTTTGCTCCCGTTGCAAGACTTGAAGCAATAAGGATTTTTCTAGCATTTGCTGCATATTTAAATTTTAAAGTGTATCAAATAGATATGAAGAGTGCCTTCCTAAATGGTGAGTTAGAAGAAGAAGTTTATGTACAACAACCACCTGGCTTTGAAGTCCCATAATTTCCAGATTTTGTGTACAAGCTATTCAAGGCTTAATATGGATTAAAGCAGGCACCTAGAGCTTGGTAGATACATTGTCAGAATTCTTACTTAAACATGGTTTTACTATAGGTACCATAGACAAGACTCTCTTCTACAAGAAGCATGGTGATGATATGATCTTAGTTTAGATCTATGTGGATGATATTATCTTTAGTTCTACAAATGAAAAACTTTGTCAAAGATTCTCTAAGCTTATGCAGAGTGAATATGAAATGAGTATGATGGGAGAACTAAGATATTTTCTTGGACTTCAAGTTGGTCAAAGAAGTTATGGAATTTTCATTAGCCAAACTAAGTATGTTAAAGATTTATTGAAAAAGTTTGGTATGGTTGATTGTTCATCTGCATTTACATCTATGTCTACAGCAATAAAGTTGGATGAAGATAAAAAGGGCAAGAGTGTGGATATTTTAAGCTATAGAGGAATGATTGGATCATTGCTTTACTTAACTACAAGTAGACCAGACATCATGTTTGCAACATGTCTATGTGCAAGATTTCAAGCCAATCCAAAAGAATCACATTTGATGGTTGTGAAGAGGATTTTCAGATACTTGAAGGGGACTCCAAACTTGGGAATGTGATATCCTAAGGGAACTAGTTTTGAAGCTGTTGGATACACAGATGCAGATTTTGCTGGATGCAGGGTTGACAGGATGAGTACTAGTGGAAGATGTCAGTTTCTTGGACAAAGACTTGTATCCTGGCATATCAAGAAACAACAATCTGTCAACTTCCACAGCTGAAGCAGAATATATAGCTGCTAAAAGTTGCTGTGCTCAAGTGCTTTGGATTAGAAATCAGCTAATGGATTATGGCCTAGTGTTACTGTTATTCCCTAACAATAAAACAAGAATTACAGAAGGGGGGTTGAATGTAATTCTGGCTACTTTTTCAAATTTAAAGAATGTTCTAACTTGATAAATATAACAGTGTTTGATTAGCAATGGTGCATAATAGAAGAGTAATAGGAATCAAAACACTAAGTGATAAAAACACAAGCTTTTAAACTTTCTTGTGGATTTGAAAGTATCCACCAGATATATATATATATATATATATCAAATTTAGAACTCTGTGAAGCTTTGAATAGCTCACAGCTGCTTACAAGTTTGAACAACTAAACTACAGAGAAATGCTTATAGAATATAACTTGAGATGTTTCTCTGAAAATAGGCTTGCTTAGTTAATTGTTCTACTTTCTGCACTTGGTTTATATATCACCAATTTTACATGACAATAAGATAAGATAATAAAACAAAACATATCTAGTCTAACTCCATGCTGCTTCACTACTCTATTCCAGCATCTTTAAAAATCTTCACAATTGCATAGAAATGGTAATGCTTCTTTGTTCCCAAATTCCTTCTTGACAGGCTGCCACATTCCCTTTACAAACACCCAACGCATATGACAATGTTGTCACTGTCAACAACTATTTGAATTTGATCATCCGACGGGACTATGCTTATCATCCATCGGGAGCTTTGTTGATCATCCGTTGGGAGTCTTGTAGATCATCCTACGGGAGTCTATTTTCTACTTGATTGTATTTCACTTATACAGAATTACAAGACATCTCATATTTACAATTAATCAACCTATTATGCATATCAATCTAGTAGTCAATATGACTTACAGAACCCTAAGCAATCTACTTGGCTAATACATGTTATTTGCTGAAATATGCTACAGTTCTTATTTTTTACATAAGCTACTCACTCGATGAATGTCAATTTGTCATCTGTCGGGACTATAAAGTTCATCTGTCAGGACTATATTTGATCATCCGTTGAGTGCTACAAATTTTCACTAAGTTAAATCTAATAAGGTGTTTTGTTAAACTTATCATCAAGTTCACAACATATTCCTAACAATCTCCCCCAGTTTATGTCTACTGGAATTGTAGCCATAAATTTAGAGAAACTTGATGATAACAAAATACCCTAATAATACATATTAAAAAGTAGTAGATAAAACTGATAAGTGCTACAAATTTATTAAAAATTGAATAAAACAAAGTGTACAAAGAGTTCTTATAATTATTATCAAGGTGCTCCTCTAGTCTGAGCAGATAATTCTATTTCCTTGATTGTATGAATTTCTTCCCAAGCTTCCTGTTATTTTCCTCTATTTGATTCTGGAGTTGTCTGTGGAATTCAAGTTCATCAGCTTCAGATAGATCCCACATTTTTTGCATTTCCAATAGAGTCTCATTGGTAGAGATACTCAATTGGTCATCCAGTCTGAAGAATCTTCTAACTCCCTTATCATCCATGAATTCTATCAGCCAATAAGGCCTTAAATGCACCCTCTTCCCAGTGAAATGAATTGATAGAGTTTTTGGAAGTGCATCTTTGGCTTTATTACTCCTTAGCTCTTCAATCTTCTTCGGAACCAATCTCCTTGCAGTCACATTGAATCCAAAGTTCTTTTTGAAAGATGAATAGATCTGTAATAACCCCAATTTTTGAGAAATTTTGAAACCCTTATGAATAGTGTTTTTGCTGAACGAGAAAACTTTTCATGCCACGCTATGTAGGGGTTCTGTTATTGATCTTATGGGATATTATTAGTACTCTATGTGGTATATAAGTGTATGTAAAGATCGTCAGAATCCAATTCCGAACACTTTGATTTTTCCCGGAAATCCACAAGATACGGAGAGAATTGAGTATAAGGTAACAGGATAAAAAGGATTTAAATTAAAGGATTATAGGAGAGGATCATAGAAGGAATACAATATATTGAGAAAGGTTAAGGGAACCTAAGTAATAAGATCCCGGGTATGATCCCTCAAACGATAAACGAGAACGAAAGATAAGCGAACCGTAAAACAAATAAGTGACCAAGAGACAAGCTTGTACAAGAAGCCAGGGACTGTGACATCATCAAACCACAAGGTGTGGACAAGTGGGAGCATTATGACATGTGCAAGGTGACATAAGCATGACATGGGAAGGAAGGAGGTGTGGTGGCTTTGTAACCACACAAATTCAAGGGCAAGAAGGTAATTGACTAAAGCAAGCACAAAAACCAAGCAACCAAGCCAAGCAAAAATCATTTTCATCAAAAATCAAAAAGCAACCAAGGCTTTGTTCTTGAAGCTCTTGGCTTTTTACTATTCATTAGGCAAGAATTTTCAAAAATTCAAGATCCAAGCTTCCTAAATTGGTGAGTAAATTCCCTAATCATCTTCATGCTTAGTTAGGGCTATACCATGAGTTTAAGCCATCAATTCCTTCTCAATCTTCTCCATTTAATCAAAGAAGAAGACTATGAATAGTGTTTTCAAGTTTTTTAACTTGAAGTTTTCTTGTTTTTCTTGAAGATCCAAGCTTTCCTAAGACTTCTCAAAGCTTCTTAAGGCTTCCTAGCTCATCCCACCACTTCAAGGAAGGTATACCATCTCCAAACCCTAGATCCCTATGTATTATAAGATGATTTTAATTGGTAGGATGATATTGTAGCTTGTTGTTGTGATTTAGAGTTTGGGATTTGGAATGGTAGTGAAATGGAATGGTAAATGTTGTGGTTTTGATTAAAAGAACTTAAGTATGGTTAAACTAAGCTTAGGCATAAGTATAAATGATTAAATTGAATTGGTTGGGGGTTGTTATGATGTGATGAGGATGGATGTTGGTTGTATGTTGGATTTGAGGTTGGTTTGTGGTTGGTTTTGAATGGTTAAAAATTGGGAAATCGCGTAAACATAGCCGTCGTAACGTCCGATTTTCTTTGGACTGTTTTTGTGCATAGCATTAGGACCCGAGAACCCCCTGCTAGATTATGACCACTGCCATGTTTAGATAGCTCATGTTACGAGCTTCGTTTTGATATGTAGTTCGTTCGATTCCGATGCACGGTTTAGGAGAAACGACCGTTTCAAGTAACGGCATTTCGCGAACGAAACTTTTTCCCTCGCCTTACTTTGAAACATAGGTTAAAGACCAAAAAGGGTTAATTAATGTATGAAAAATTTATGGTAAGTGTGTTAGGCAGTTGGTAAGACACTCGCGAAGGAATCGCTTTAAAACCCGTAAAGGTTAAATTATTAAAAATGGTGGAGCCGAGGGTACCCGAGTGACTTAAGCAAATCAGTGAGCGCAAAACAAGCGTTAGAGTCTAAGTTAGTTAAAGTATAGATTTACAAGTGATTTTGGTTTAATTCCAACTTACTTGTTGTTTATAGGTTACCAGACTCGTCCTGAGCCTTTTATCACCCCAAGTCGCTCAGGCAAGTTTTCTACCCGTTATAACTGTTGTTGTGATGAATATATGTATATGCATTATCTTGTGATAGATGCATGTTGGTTAATTAGCAATTTTTGCGATATATTGGAGCATGCTGATATGGTATATATATGCATGCCTGTTTCATATTCTTGAAATTTATATCTGTTGGTTCAGTTGATAATACCTATGCTAGAGAATAGCGGTAACTTGCATATACCCTTAGTATAGGGACCCAAAGGTGAAAATATTTTCTAAAAAACCGGGAGTCGAGGATCCCGAGTAATCTTGTATATATGGATATGGATATATATATATATATATTTATATATATATATATATATATGGTTATAGTTTTCCAAACTATTAATCGAATAAGATTTATTCGATAACTTTAACTTTATTTATTTATTTGAATATTATTTCGAATATTATTCGAGGGCTTACGACTCTTTTATATTATTATTGAATATTATTTGAATATTCATTCGAGGGTTTATGACTCTTTTATATATTATTATTGAATATTATTTGAATATTCATTCGAGGGCTTATGACTCTTTTATATATTATTATTGAATATTATTTGAATATTCATTCGAGGGCTTATGACTCAGTTTATATTATTTAATGAATATTATTTGAATATTCATTTGAGGATCTATGACTCCGATTATTTGCTGAAATATATTCTTTATTTTATTAAAGAATAAGGTGTTAATAATCAAACTTATTTTCGATCATTCAAATAAAGATAATACTTTCATATAAGTATATCTTTGGTTATTTAATACTCGTTTCAAGTATAAGTTTTAATACTTCTACTTCAATTATTTTTATAAAGATTATTCTTTATGGGAATATTATTTAAATAATAATATTCAGATATTTTCTAATATATGGGGACTGATTTACTTCATTAAATCAGCTTTACTCCAAACACTCTTTAAAGTGTTTTCGAGTCTTCAAAATGATTTTTTTTTTTAAAAAAAAAGTTAGAGCGGATCCCAAAACTCATTTTTATATTTAAGATCTTCCTTTTTAAGGGGATTTAAATACTCGCTCAAAACCTGGGGAATCCGGCTCTGTGGTGTGTTTTATATTCGCAACATGGTTGCTGTTTTGAGAAAACAATTTGATTACTTGCCCAATGTTCGGGAAGTAAGTCCATTTGATTGAGTCGGCATAAGCGACAGGCCGGGGTACGGTCTATAAAGTGTAAGTGGCTGGGTGGCAGTCCATCAACGCGTGAGGGGCCGGGTAACGGTCTAGCGCGAGGTCCTAATGCGGCCAGGGTGATGACCGGTGAGGAATTCATCCATCTACAGTAGAAAAGGTTACTTATTGGTATATTTGCCTGATCAGCAAGATATCTGGTTTATGCCAAAATTCTTTTCCTTTCTAAAATTCATTGGATGTTTCAAACTCTGTTCATACTTTACATAACAGAGGTTCCAGGAAATGTTTTAGAGATATATATATGTGGATATATATATATCGGGACTAAATAAAGTATCTCATAACTTTTTCATTCAATAATATTTCAAAGATTGAATCTATTCAAATCTTGTCTTGTAGTCTCATCTATGTGATGAACTTTTGAAACTGATTATAACTTGAACGGTGGTAGTTCAAGTAGTATTGGGAAAGATATAAGTATATTGGGGTATTTGGTAACCTCATCTTTTAAACTTATATCTAATTAATAATTGTCTTATGAATGACAAAGATTTTCAGAAAAACGTTGAGACAAGGTTAGATATATGAGATCACCTTGCAACGATATTTTTTTTATACAGTTATACACTGGGACTTTGTGTATATTATGCATGGAAGAGGACTTCCAATATTTTGAAAAGTATATATGTATATGTACTGAATATTTTGCGACTTCATCGCATTAAGATATCAAACTTGGTTCATTTCTTTTGACCAAGACTTTCATGAGTATTATGAGTAGGCTCATATATTGTTAATCATTATACATATTATTTTGGTGGGCTTGCTGCTCACCCTTGCTTTCTTCTTTCATCACACAACAACAGATAGAAAAGATGAACAGAACCAAACTCCCGACTCGCAAGCGATTAGGAGACGTTCCGCAGATTTCTAGAAGCATTGATGCCGCCGTAGCTGAGGTAGGAACTACCAATAGGCTAGGCTTTCAACTTTTGATGGACCAGATTTATTTATATTTATGAATTGTAATAATGGCAAAGAAATGTAAATTTATTCAGAAAAACCTTTTAAGGTGTATTGGCAGATAATTGTGGAATAAAATGACTTGTGGTTATTTTTGGATGTTCATCTCTGAGACTATAACGTGTGGTGTGTGTGTTTATTGTGGGGTCACTGTACAAAGTAGTTGAGTAATTATTAAGATTGGGTGTTATTAAGGGAAATGGAACTCGTGACGACCCGGATCCCCGACCCCGGATCTGGGGGTGTTACAGAAATGGTATCAGAGCTAAGCGTTATAAACCTCAGAGATGATGGGACGTTAAGATAATAAGTTCACTAAGATAATAAGAACTCTTGCCAAGTTCATAGTCGGGCTACCTAACGTAGCACTGACAGATAAAACCCTTACGGGAACCCTTATAAGTATCGTGATGGTAACATAGTTCGTTCTCGTATAGGGCAGCGGGGCACCAAACCTTGAGGTTCAGGAGCATCAGCATGAGGATGTTTTATTACAAGTTGGAGATCAAATTGTGAATCCGATGGAGTACCCTAATGAGGGACCGGATGAGGTTCAGATAGAGAATGCTGCGGTTGAGGATGTTATTCCGGAAAGGATTGTGGCTGAGGAGGATCTCATGGAGGATCCTGATGAGAATGAAGAGAGGACCGTTGAGGAACAGATGACCGTAGTCAGGGCGACTACCAGAGCAAGAATGGCCGCGAGGGTGGCACTAGAGGATGAAGAGTTACCAAGGGCACAAAGGTTAATGAGGGCAGCAGGAGTGGGGCCTTCCACGACCCCAATTATACCAGTATCAGACCCTCTTCCAGAGGCTCCTGTAGACATCCATGAGGTTCCACCAATTCCTGTTCCCTCCCCTATACAGAGCCCAACACATACTGAGGAAAAGCCACCTTTATCCCCTGCACCATTGTCACCTGATACCGTGCTTGGTTATCCATTTGGATCTCCTGGGTCTGCACCACCTGCCCCCCATGGACTGCTAGATGCTACCACTCAGGCTTCTCTTATCGCTGATTATCATATGACTTTGGGTGGCCTGTCAGAGGCCCGGAATGTTAGGAGTGATCTGTTGGATCGACTTACTGCACCAAGGATTGAGGGTGGGATACTTCCGGCAGGATTAGCGTATAGCATGGAAAGGATTGAGGCTACCACCCGTGTTACAGCTAGGGGCCATCTTGAGGGTCAGGTTGATCCAGCTCTACTTGCGACTATCTTAGACCTCATCACCTCTATGATGGAGCAGGTTAGGGATGTCGTGCGTGCTCGCCTCTCTTAATCCATGGTAGTGTGTAGAGCCAGAGCAATCAAACAAGGGTCTCATGTAGCACCGCTTTTGGAGGATTAGCCTAAGTTATGAATGATTAGTTTTAATGACGAGATGACTATCTATGGTAGTACTTTTGGGATAGGAGCGATAAGTTCATGTGATGTAATCCTCTTTAATATGTTCAGTTGTTGTACCCTCGAACAAATGGTTATGTATATATTCATTAATTTCAGTTCAGATCAGTTTGATTATGATAAATCACATTGTTAATTGCTCTATTAACACTTAAGAGAATGTCATGAAGTTTATCAAACTTAAGAATTCATAATTTGCAATCGTACAAGGACTAAACGAGGGGAAGACTTAAGCAAAGTAAGTAAGACAAATATCCGGAGATTCTCAAAAAAAAAAAAACAAAAAAATTTCCAAGTAATATGCTCCCACAAGGAAAAAGATTAAGCGCAAACCTGGAACGTGATAATCAGGGGGGTGTTTGAAATCAATGCTTATGTTGTGTTGGTTCATGAAATAATGATAAGAGAAAGGAATATAAAGGCAACAGAGTTTGAGGAATGATAAGGGAGTTGGGTATGAGGAAACCCTAAAGACTCGTAGTAATAGAAATAGAAAAGTATGTAATCGTCAGGATGAGGGTGATTCACCATGAGTTAAAATTGATGGGTGAAGGCATAAGAGATGCATATATTTTATCCCCTTTAAGTTGGGAGGATTCGAGGAAACATTGAGATAGTTCGAAGGATAAATAGTGAGACGCGGATAGACTGAGGAGACAAGGAAGTAAGAAACTAGGAAAATTGGATGAAGGAAGTGACCTTCAAGAATGTGAAGTGTAAGACCGGTGGCTTGATACCCAGGAAGGGAGACGCCAGGTATGAAAGATATCCCAACATTGAGGTGACTGTTGAGATAAATAACAAAAGTAAATAAGGAATTATTAAGAAGAAGTTCACGTTGAACATGACCAATATCTTCCAGAACATCCATGTTATCATTACCAAATCAGGAAAGAAAAGCGAATGACCATTGTTATCTTTTGGAGGCCATATGGATTGACCTCAATTTGAATAAGGATGCTATTATGAAGTGAGGTATAGACTATCGAGGTGGAAATGATTGAACAAGATACCCTTATCAGGGATATATGACTTTATTTATCCATGGAAGGATGCTTGTACCTTTTTAGAGGTGGAATTAAGGATAGAACATCGGTAACTTAAAATGAATCCTAGGGGAATGCATAAAGGTTGGCATTTCACCCTTAATAGGGATAGTATGAGTTTTGACAGTATGAATTGGAAAGGATTAAGGTAACAATAACCTTTAAGAATTAGTGGAGAAATTTTTCAGATGTATATAGACAATGGTTCTAGTAATAGTGAATGGTATTTTGATATGCCCTGTATCTAGGGAATACAGGAGGAACGATTGAAGGATAACCTTAGAGGTTTTACAAGGAGAAAGGAAATATTCGAAATTCTCAAGAATAAAAATGTTGATAAAGGAAATATGACGTAATTATAATGATGCCAAGTGGGGCACGTGTTAAACCACGAGAAAGTATGGATCGAACCAGTAAAGGTCGAAATTGTTCAGGGCAATTAGGACTTAAAAAAAAAGAGATGTTCTAATTATGATTGAGAGTCAGTCATGACAGTGATTAACCTCTAAAGACTGAGTCAATAACTTATGGAAAAATGGTGATTTTTTTTTCTCATCAGATTTTAAGGAAAGCATTTTCACATAAGCTGTGATTGAAATAAGGTAGAAATTTATTGGAGGTGGTTAATGTGACATTGACTGTAAGGAAATTTTACTATCAGGAAAGGCCAAAGAGGTGGCCGACACTTTAAAGGTAAGAGGATAATTATAGGCGCTCGTGCGAGAGGAATACAGTGATGATGGTTAAAGCTGTGAAGGTTGTATTATGGTTTGGAAGATTGACATTCCTTCTGATGACTGTGCAATACCCAACCGTAATAGTAGTTGGTAAAGGTTTAATTCGTGTAATCGCCATGAACGGGCTATCTATCTTAGAAGGTCCTATCTTGAGATAAGCCAGAACCATGTTTCAAAAAGGACTAGATGAACCCTTGAGTTAATTCTTCTATTTAGGGCGTATGATTAAGAATGGTATTAACCTGCTATCGTTGCTTTGATTGAAACTCTTCTGCACTTTTATCTGCTTCATCTCATGTATGTATGTCAGGATCAGGAGTGTTCTTCATGAATCAGGAATGGTGATTATGTTACCTCCTTAGAAGGATTTGATACGAGATGTATGGACTCCGTATGGTTAGCTATTAAGACTTCATGGAAAATGAATGACTACAGTAGGTCAGTGGTGGACCATAGTAAGGTAGCAATGATTCTGCGAGTAATGAGCTGATTACAACCGTGAGAGTTGTATTGGAATGGGTGTTGAGATTGAGTACCACTAATCGGGTCGTGGTAGTGTATAAGTAATCATTGATAGACTAATTAAGTAGAGTGTCTGCCTAGTGAATTATTATTCTTTCTTATCAATAGAGAGTCGTATTATTATACGAGGAAGGTTGCGGTGCGAGCATAGAATCCTAGTAACGGTGATATATAGAATGAGATCCCAAATTCGATTTTCGATGTCGAGGGAGTTTCAAAGGTGATTGTGTATAAGCTCGAGGAAGAGCATGGGTCCATAGAATGATGGACGGGATAGCGAAAATATTTAGGCACGTGAAATGCGATGCTATAATACTTGATGTTGATATAAATACATATATGTTTTGTTCTTCTATGACAAACCTCTATAGTTCAGAGGTAGATTCCAAGCCAGATATTTTATGGCAATAAATTTTTTTTATGAATATACAATTCTCTTCAGTTCGTTCTTTTCTCTTCTTTTCATTTCATGTAAGCTGAGAAGAACAACCCTTCCAGAAGGGGAGGTATTGCCGAATGACTATCTATCTGTGTGATAGAAGCCGAGTAGGATACCAGCTATTGTTTAATTGCTTGTCAAGTACTAAAGGCTGGCCACCTTCTGTACTAACTATGCGAGATAACAAGTGTTCATGATCATAGTGATCTCTCAACAAATTCCTTTACTTCTATATGATTAATCAAACTTTGGAAAATAGAAATAACTGAAAAAGGAGTAATAAAGTGGTGGTAGTATGCGGAATGGAAACACATTCGTGATACTAAGGTTGACGTGGTTATTAAAAGGTTATAGAATGCTAACGAGCAAAAGTATAACCCGTATAATATTAGGAACGGAAGGTAGTAGCGATTACGAACTGGAAAAGAATGGGTATTGAGAAGCAAAAGTTCTAATGATAAAAGCTATAATGAGAGTCTGTGCAATAGACTTGAAAGAATTTGGAATGATCACTTAATTCGGATTGAGTTATCTTACTACAATAGATCATATGTCATTATCGAGATGTCGCCTTATGAGATCCTTGAGGGAAGATAATGTCGATCTCCCTTATGTTAGGATGAAGTTGTAGAGCGCAAGATGCTCGGACCCGCAGTAGTCCAAAGGACCAAGGATATGATAGATCTAATCAGAGGACGGCTGGTAGTAGCCCAAGATGGACATGATAAGTATGTTGATTTGACACGAAAGGATAAAGAGTATGAAATAGGGGACCTAGTAATGTTATAGGTATCCCTTGGGAAGGATTGATGAGGTTCGGAAAGAAAGGAAAGCTAAGTCTACAATTTGTTGGACCCTTGGATATATTAAGACGTTTGGGAAGTTAGCACATGAGCTAGCCCTAACCCAGAACATGTAGCGAGTCATAACGCGTTTCACGTATCAATGTTAAGGAAGTGTAATTCAGATGCCAGATAAATAGAGGCATATGAGCGCATAGATATGCAACCCGACGTAACCTATATGGAGCAACCAGGAAGGGTTAAAGAGTGAAAAGGAACAAGTGCTTAGGAGAAGGATTATCAAACTAGGCAGAGTTTGGTGGTAGAACCACAATGTAGAAAATTGACTCAAGAGTTAGAAAGTGTAATGCTAAGAAAGTATCCCCATTTGTTTTCTATCTGATTCCGGGACGGAATCCTTTTAAGGAGGGGAGACTGTAATAACCCCAATTTTTGAGAAATTTTGAAACCCTTATGAATAGTGTTTTTGCTGAACGAGAAAACTTTTCATGCCACGCTATGTAGGGGTTCTGTTATTGATCTTATGGGATATTATTAGTACTCTATGTGGTATATAAGTGTATGTAAAGATCGTCAGAATCCAATTCCGAACACTTTGATTTTTCCCGGAAATCCACAAGATACGGAGAGAATTGAGTATAAGGTAACAGGATAAAAAGGATTTAAATTAAAGGATTATAGGAGAGGATCATAGAAGGAATACAATATATTGAGAAAGGTTAAGGGAACCTAAGTAATAAGATCCCGGGTATGATCCCTCAAACGATAAACGAGAACGAAAGATAAGCGAACCGTAAAACAAATAAGTGACCAAGAGACAAGCTTGTACAAGAAGCCAGGGACTGTGACATCATCAAACCACAAGGTGTGGACAAGTGGGAGCATTATGATATGTGCAAGGTGACATAAGCATGACATGGGAAGGAAGGAGGTGTGGTGGCTTTGTAACCACACAAATTCAAGGGCAAGAAGGTAATTGACTAAAGCAAGCACAAAAACCAAGCAACCAAGCCAAGCAAAAATCATTTTCATCAAAAATCAAAAAGCAACCAAGGCTTTGTTCTTGAAGCTCTCGGCTTTTTACTATTTATTAGGCAAGAATTTTCAAAAATTCAAGATCCAAGCTTCCTAAATTGGTGAGTAAATTCCCTAATCATCTTCATGCTTAGTTAGGGCTATACCATGAGTTTAAGCCATCAATTCCTTCTCAATCTTCTCCATTTAATCAAAGAAGAAGACTATGAATAGTGTTTTCAAGTTTTTTAACTTGAAGTTTTCTTGTTTTTCTTGAAGATCCAAGCTTTCCTAAGACTTCTCAAAGCTTCTTAAGGCTTCCTAGCTCATCCCACCACTTCAAGGAAGGTATACCATCTCCAAACCCTAGATCCCTATGTATTATAAGATGATTTTAATTGGTAGGATGATATTGTAGCTTGTTGTTGTGATTTAGAGTTTGGGATTTGGAATGGTAGTGAAATGGAATGGTAAATGTTGTGGTTTTGATTAAAAGAACTTAAGTATGGTTAAACTAAGCTTAGGCATAAGTATAAATGATTAAATTGAATTGGTTGGGGGTTGTTATGATGTGATGAGGATGGATGTTGGTTGTATGTTGGATTTGAGGTTGGTTTGTGGTTGGTTTTGAATGGTTAAAAATTGGGAAATCGCGTAAACATAGCCGTCGTAACGTCCGATTTTCTTTGGACTGTTTTTGTGCATAGCATTAGGACCCGAGAACCCCCTGCTAGATTATGACCACTGCCATGTTTAGATAGCTCATGTTACGAGCTTCGTTTTGATATGTAGTTCGTTCGATTCCGATGCACGGTTTAGGAGAAACGACCGTTTCAAGTAACGGCGTTTCGCGAACGAAACTTTTTCCCTCGCCTTACTTTGAAACATAGGTTAAAGACCAAAAAGGGTTAATTAATGTATGAAACATTTATGGTAAGTGTGTTAGGCAGTTGGTAAGACACTCGCGAAGGAATCGCTTTAAAACCCGTAAAGGTTAAATTATTAAAAATGGTGGAGCCGAGGGTACCCGAGTGACTTAAGCAAATCAGTGAGCGCAAAACAAGCGTTAGAGTCTAAGTTAGTTAAAGTATAGATTTACAAGTGATTTTGGTTTAATTCCAACTTACTTGTTGTTTATAGGTTACCAGACTCGTCCCGAGCCTTTTATCACCCCAAGTCGCTCAGGCAAGTTTTCTACCCGTTATAACTGTTGTTGTGATGAATATATGTATATGCATTATCTTGTGATAGATGCATGTTGGTTAATTAGCAATTTTTGCGATATATTGGAGCATGCTGATATGGTATATATATGCATGCCTGTTTCATATTCTTGAAATTTATATCTGTTGGTTCAGTTGATAATACCTATGCTAGAGAATAGCGGTAACTTGCATATACCCTTAGTATAGGGACCCAAAGGTGAAAATATTTTCTAAAAAACCGGGAGTCGAGGATCCCGAGTAATCTTGTATATATGGATATGGATATATATATATATATATATATTTATATATATATATATATGGTTATAGTTTTCCAAACTATTAATCGAATAAGATTTATTCGATAACTTTAACTTTATTTATTTATTTGAATATTATTTCGAATATTATTCGAGGGCTTACGACTCTTTTATATTATTATTGAATATTATTTGAATATTCATTCGAGGGCTTATGACTCTTTTATATATTATTATTGAATATTATTTGAATATTCATTCGAGGGCTTATGACTCTTTTATATATTATTATTGAATATTATTTGAATATTCATTCGAGGGCTTATGACTCAGTTTATATTATTTAATGAATATTATTTGAATATTCATTTGAGGATCTATGACTCCGATTATTTGCTGAAATATATTCTTTATTTTATTAAAGAATAAGGTGTTAATAATCAAACTTATTTTCGATTATTCAAATAAAGATAATACTTTCATATAAGTATATCTTTGGTTATTTAATACTCGTTTCAAGTATAAGTTTTAATACTTCTACTTCAATTATTTTTATAAAGATTATTCTTTATGGGAATATTATTTAAATAATAATATTCAGATATTTTCTAATATATGGGGACTGATTTACTTCATTAAATCAGCTTTACTCCAAACACTCTTTAAAGTGTTTTCGAGTCTTCAAAATGATTTTTTTTTTAAAAAAAAGTTAGAGCGGATCCCAAAACTCATTTTTATATTTAAGATCTTCCTTTTTAAGGGGATTTAAATACTCGCTCAAAACCTGGGGAATCCGGCTCTGTGGTGTGTTTTATATTCGCAACATGGTTGTTGTTTTGAGAAATAATTTGATTACTTGCCCAATGTTCGGGAAGTAAGTCCATTTGATTGAGTCGGCATAAGCGACAGGCCGGGGTACGGTCTATAAAGTGTAAGTGGCTGGGTGGCAGTCCATCAACGCGTGAGGGGCCGGGTAACGGTCTAGCGCGAGGTCCTAATGCGGCCAGGGTGATGACCGGTGAGGAATTCATCCATCTACAGTAGAAAAGGTTACTTATTGGTATCTTTGCCTGATCAGCAAGATATCTGGTTTATGCCAAATTTCTTTTCCTTTCCAAAATTCATTGGATGTTTCAAACTCTGTTCATACTTTACATAACAGAGGTTCCAGGAAATGTTTTAGAGATATATATATGTGGATATATATATATCGGGACTAAATAAAGTATCTCATAACTTTTTCATTCAATAATATTTCAAAGATTGAATCTATTCAAATCTTGTCTTGTAGTCTCATCTATGTGATGAACTTTTGAAACTGATTATAACTTGAACGGTGGTAGTTCAAGTAGTATTGGGAAAGATATAAGTATATTGGGGTATTTGGTAACCTCATCTTTTAAACTTATATCTAATTAATAATTGTCTTATGAATGACAAAGATTTTCAGAAAAATGTTGAGACAAGGTTAGATATATGAGATCACCTTGCAACGATATTTTTTTTATACAGTTATACACTGGGACTTTGTGTATATTATGCATGGAAGAGGACTTCCAATATTTTGAAAAGTATATATGTATATATACTGAATATTTTGCGACTTCATCGCATTAAGATATCAAACTTGGTTCATTTCTTTTGACCAAGACTTTCATGAGTATTATGAGTAGGCTCATATATTGTTAATCATTATACATATTATTTTGGTGGGCTTGCTGCTCACCCTTGCTTTCTTCTTTCATCACACAACAACAGATAGAAAAGATGAACAGAACCAAACTCCCGACTCGCAAGCGATTAGGAGACGTTCCGCAGATTTCTAGAAGCATTGATGCCGCCGTAGCTGAGGTAGGAACTACCAATAGGCTAGGCTTTCAACTTTTGATGGACCAGATTTATTTATATTTATGAATTGTAATAATGGCAAAGAAATGTAAATTTATTCAGAAAAACCTTTTAAGGTGTATTGGCAGATAATTGTGGAATAAAATGACTTGTGGTTATTTTTGGATGTTCATCTCTGAGACTATAACGTGTGGTGTGTGTGTTTATTGTGGGGTCACAGTACAAAGTAGTTGAGTAATTATTAAGATTGGGTGTTATTAAGGGAAATGGAACTCGTGACGACCCGGATCCCCGACCCCGGATCTGGGGGTGTTACAAGATCTTTATTAGTACAGATTGGATTTCTTCTAGAATCCTATGAAGAGGCCATGTGATTTCTTTCCCTGCCTTGTACTTAAACACCAATCTTCCAAGAAGATGTCTGTGAGCATCAATTCCTCTGACTTCTTCCAGTTCATCCAAGTAGAGGTTCAAGTTTGAAAACTCGTTGATGTCACATATATATAACTTATCTTCCTTATTGACTGTAGATTTAGATTTGGTTAGGGTCTTGGTTCTGAGAGTAACATGCTTGCTTTTATTGGTTGATCTTATCTTTGTCTTCTTTGGCTTGTTAAAGATAGGTAAGTTGAATTCAGGAATTAACAGACTTTCCCAGTCTAATGGCTCATCCTAGGGAATAATAGGCTCACCATGAAAATTCTTAGTTGGATCCACCTTGAATTCTTCATGTACCACTGAGGGCTTGGATGTTTGAGTTAAAGTTGTAGACTGTTTGGGAATGCAGTCTTCCATTTCCTCATCACAAAAGTCCAATTTTCTCTGAGAATGAAGCTTGTATCTGAATCTTCTTTTTTGTGGAGGTTCATTTTGTATTTGTTGCTTCTGAGCTTCAGTTATCACAGGTGGTTTTTCAGACATCTCAGTTGTAGATTTGACAGCTTGAAGTTTGGCCAAGATAGCAGCTTGCTTCTTTTCTTGTTTTATCCTTTGTTTTTCTTCCTTCTTGGCTTCTACAAATAGAGGGTGTCCAACCACCACACAGATCACTTTTCCATTCCTGTAGATCCTGGCAATTTTCTTCTTTTGGACTGAATTAGATGGATCTTTGTAAAATGCAATTGACCTTGCCAGCAGCTTCTTTTCATCTGGCCTAGGTGTCTCAAACAAACGATCCACAGGGTTTTTGTCTGAGAACTTTGAGTAGTTTCTTTAGGCTTCAGAATCAGATCAGCTTTTGGGGATTTGATGCAGGAAGTTTGGCCTTTTTCCAAGTTTCCTTGACTCATTTCATACACTGAGATATGTTTGACTTGAGAATGGTGATGAAAAGTCTTGTCTGGCTTCTGTAGCTGACAAAATTTCTCCTTAATAGCTGCATCAATCTTCTTCCATTTCTCATCTAGTTCCTTCTCAACAGCTGCAACATCAAGCATCTTTGGATTTGTCTTTGAATCAAGTTTAGCAGCTGCTATTTGGATCAGATCAATGCTGTCCAATACTGGTGGCTTTGACAGAGTAATTTCTGGGATAATTACTTGACTGATATGAACATTTATCACATGCTCCCCCTCACTTGTTGGCTCTGCTTGACTGACTTGAATTGTTAATTCTTTCTCCCCCTTTTTGTTATCATCAAGTAGAGTGGAGGTGGAGGTTTGTGCAGCCCCCAGCTTTTGCAGCAACTGAGTTTGCTATGCTTGATGAAGATGAATAGCTGTTAGAGAGGCTTCCATTGCAGTCAGCCTTATATCCAGGGAATCCACTTTAGTAGCAAGATCAGAGTTCTTCCTTAGCTGTCTTTAAATGTCAAGCATTATTGCATCTGGAATTTTAGCATACAATCTTTCAGAGACATCTTTCTTTACTTGGTCAATCTCTTTCTTGATGGAAGTGACATCTAGATTATGATGAAGAACTTGGATTTGATGGAGTTGCAGTGAGTTAAGATGTTCCTTAGAAGCTTCTTGGTGCTAGCTTTGGTAGTGGCTTGAAGAGCATTGCGTGTCTGTTGGATGATGTGAAAAAAGGTGGTCTTGAAATGATGCTCATCATACTCTTTAGAAAACACCCAAGAAGGAATGTTTGATCTAGAGCTAGGGCCTACTTCTCCCCTATGTCCATGAGCTCTTGACTATCACCATCATCTCCAAAGAAATCTGCAGACTCACCAGTACCATAGTCAACATCATTACCAGCTCTAGGTGGCATGGCTGTGATGATATCCTTAGCTCTTTGCATTAATTGAGTAGTATGCACCAAGTTCAGCATATTTTCTGCATTTTCATTGCCCTTTTTATCCAAAAGTTGATATGCTGGAACATGATGAGTAACTGCCTCAGCATCCAAAGAGATGGAATCTATGACAGCTTGATCATGCTGAGATAATTTCTCTCTGTCTGCATCAATGGAATTCATTGACTCACTAACAATGATGTCCAACCTTATTTCTCCTGTACCTGCATTTCTCTCATGATCTCCCTGTTCTTACATCAAGGGCTCCCTTTGGCTTTCCACCCTCACACCCTCACCTTCACCATCTAAGATGGGACTCCCCTCACCCACTTTTGCCAGACCTGAAGAAATGGTCTGCATAGGTTCACTCTTTTACTCTCCTTTTTCTTGGGAGCAACCCAGCCTCTCACTCAATTCACTCCCTGCCCTCAGTCCTAAGAGTGATTGTACTACTACTAGATCATCTGCACTTGTGACAATTTTTGTGATTTGAAGTTGTGCAGAGAGTACCGACGGATGAGGAACATCCATCGGGATAGTAGTTTGGCTAGCCGACGGACGACTGCTGTAAGGCACATCCGTCGGGATACAATCACTACTCGACGGATGAATAATATCCACCGAGATAGAAGAAATGAATGAGTTTGGAGTGGAGACTATTGTAGACTCTGTGCAGATTGATAAAAATTTGGGCATAGATGTCTCAATAGACTCAGAAAGAATTGGCAAGTGAGCCAACAAATCATCTAAAAGATGATGCTCACTTGCTTGGATTTTTGGCTTCTCCAAGAGAGTTAAAGATGGAGAATTTGGAAGTGATGTATGAATCATGTTTACATCCAGTGAGTGTGTGGGTGAATTTGGTGTTTCAGGTGCTTCAATTATCAATGATTTTGGCCGTGACTCTACATTTATTGGAGCCACATCAAGCTGACTTTGAGATGGTACAATGACTGAGTCTTTAGGTCCAGTTTGCATTGTGTGTGTTCACTGTGCATCCCCAAGGGTTTTAGATCTTTTCTTTCTGGCATAAGTCTGTGGTGAACTTGTGTCCCTAACCCTCTTGGCCTGTGCTCCTGGTTGGGAGCTTGTTTCAATAGTAACATCTTTTTGGGAGGATGAAACTAGAATAGAGCTGATTTTCTTATTAATAACCACAGTTTGTTGGGAAACTGTGGTGTGGCTAGTCCTGGGTACATTAATCTCACCAGCCTTATCCTTAGAGTTTCTTTGATTTTCACCCTGTCCTTCACCTAGCTCACTCTCCTTCACACTCCCGTCTTTGTGTTTAGTAGATTTTATAACTGGTTTCTTTTGAGAGAAACCAGAGGGGGCTTTCATTGTTTTGGGTTTTGAAGTAGTTGTTTTGGTAGCTTGGGTAGGCATCTGTTGGGTCATTGACACAGATGCCATAGCTACACTTGAAGGCAAAGAAATTTGTGAGGTTGGAAAAATGGAGACAGTGGTGCTTACCTCACTTACCTGAGTGCCCTCCATGATAGGAAAGTAGAAGAGAGGCACCTCTTTGTGGTGACTTGCTCTATTGAGACCTGCAATGATTCTCCTTTCTTGAACCCAACAATTTAGTTTATTGGTTGGGTTCTCAACAACAATATTTTCAATAAGATGGTTAGCAAGCTTCATAAAGAATCTAGCATAATAGACACTTTTACCTCACTTATTAAGTTCCCCTAACTTATAACCTAACTAAAACATGATCATGTCACTGAAGTTAAAGTACTTATCAGTAACTAGCATATAAATCATGTTAAGCATATAAATGTTAACAGAATTAAAATTACTCACTTTACCAGAAAATACCTTAGTTACCATAAAACATAAATAACTTCATTCCTTTCTAAGACCTAGCCTCCTAATCTCACTTAACTTAGAAGTAGAAAGTGCATAGCCCATAGAATTTAGCATGGTAACTAAATTAGCATCAGTGTGTGGAACAGTAGTAGTGTTATCTGGAATTTTAAAGCATGCTTTGATAATGTCACTATTGATGAATAACTGCTTACCTTTGAAAGTGAAAGTAATGGTCTTGTTAGTAGAATGATACACAGCTGTTGTCCATATCTCCTCCACAACCTCACAGTAGATTGTGGGTGATTCCAGCATTGCATAACTGAGTTTGCATTCCTTCACAAAGTCCATCATCTTGTGAAAATCTCCAGATTGTGGAATCTCCTTGTTCACAAGAGCTATGAAGTTGTTCTTTTCATTGATGAACCCAGACTGGGATATGATTTTGACTACAGGTGCCATTGTTAAAATTTGGAAATTTGCAGAGAGAGTATTTGCTTTGGAGAAGAAAGGAGTTAGAGCAATTAATTTGAGAATGATAAAAGAATAAAATAAAATGAATTCTGCTTTTATACTATCTCAGAAATAAACTGTCAAAAAATAATAAAGGGAAATAAAGTAACCAATCAAAATTGCCCAAAATAGCCGTTTAAAAATAAATAAACTGTCAAAATCTGTCAATTATCCGTCGTTTCATACTTACAAACTGTAAGTATACCCGATGGATAATGTCCATAGTTTTAACGGCTAAGATTGAGACAATTCGACGGATGAGAATTGAACAATTATCCGTCGGGTTGTAAAATAATCCAGAAAAGTAATTGATTTTTATTAATAAATAATATTCGACGGATGATCACACTCGATGGATAATGAGCATCCGTCGGGATGTAAATTTTGACCTAGCCAAAATTCCATCCAAAACCGAAAAATTAATTAAGTTTCTGGCTGCATTAAAACTTGCAAAAATATCTGAAATAATTCAAGAAAAATTAAGCATATCTAACTCACTTACAAACCTTGAAAAGGTGGATTCATCAAGTGGCTTGGTAAAGATATTTGCAAGCTGCTTTTCACTTGGAATAAAATGAAATTCCACAATACCATTCATCACATGTTCCCTAATGAAGTGGTACTTGATGTCTATGTGCTTTGTTCTTGAATGTTGTACTGGATTTTCCGTAATGGCAATTGCACTTGTGTTATCACAGAAAATGGGAATTCTGTCCCCTTGTAGACCATAGTCCAACAATTGGTTTTTCATCCACAAAATCTGTGCACAGCAACTACCAGCAACAATATATTCAGCTTCAGCTGTAGAAGTAGAAACTGAATTTTGCTTTTTACTGAACCAGGACACAAGCTTGTTCCCTAAAAATTGACAGGTTCCTGTTATACTTTTTCTGTCTATTTTACAACCTGCATAATCTGCATCTGAATAACCAGTTAGATCAAAACCAGAATCTTTAGGGTATAGAATGCCAAGTTTTGGTGTTCCCTTGAGATATCTAAAAATATTCTTTATAGCTACTAAGTGAGATTCTCTAGGATTAGCCTAAAATCTAGCACAAAGACAAGTAGCAACAATTATATCTGGCCTACTAGCTGTTAAGTACAGAAGTGAGCCAACCATGCCCCTATAGCTTGAAATATCCACAGACGTTTTAGTAGTGTTTAATTCAAGTTTAGTTGCAGTGGCCATGGGAGTTTTTGCAGATGTGCAATCCATTAGATCAAACTTGTTTAAAAGATCATAAAAATATTTAGTTTGACTAATGAATATTCCATCACTAACTTGCTTAACTTGTTAGCCAAGAAAGTAAGTTAGTTCTTCCATCATGCTCATTTTATACTTATTTTGTATCAATTTGGCAAACTTTTTGCAAAGTTTTTCATCTGTAGAGCCAAATATAATATCATCTACAAAATTTGAACAAGTATACTAGAACCATTAACATTTCTAAAGAATAAAGTTTTATCAACAGTACCTCTTGTGAAGTGATTTTCCAAAAGAAACTTTGATAAAGTGTCATACCAGGCTCTAGGTGCTTGCTTCCATCCATAAAGTGCTTTCAAAATATAGTAGACATATTCTGGAAAATTTGGATCTTCAAAACCAAGAGGCTAACTAACATAGACTTCCTCTTCCAAATCTCCATTTAGAAAGGCACATTTGACATCCATTTGATAGACCTTGAAATTGGCATGAGCTGCATTGGCTAAGAAGATTCTGATGGCTTCAAGTCTTTCAACATGAGCAAAAGTTTCATTAAAATCTATTCCTTCTTGTTGACAATAGCCCTTAGCAACCAATCTAGCTTTGTTCCTGACCACTATGCCATTTTCATCCATCTTATTTATGAATACCCACTTGGTGTCAATTGGATTCTTTCCTTTAGGTTTGAGTACCGGTTTCCATACCTTGTTTCTTTCAAATTGGTTTAGCTCCTCCTGCATAGCTAAAATCCAATCAGGATCCAACAAAGCTTCTTCTACCTTCTTTGGTTCTTCCTTAGAAAGGAAGCTGCTATATAGACATTCTTCTTGAGTTGCTCTCCTTGTTTTAACTTTAAAAGATGCATCACCAATGATGAGCTCAAAAGGGTGATCTTTAGTCCATTTTCTTTGTTGAGGTAGATTAGCTCTAGATGAAGAGGCCTCATTGTTGTCTTGATGTGTGACTGAGTTTTGATTATGAGAAACTCCCCTTGAGTTTGTGAATCTTTGATTTTAGAAAGGGGTACTTTCTGAAGGTAATCTATTCTGACTCTCAGCTTCTCTCATTGTTTAGACAGATGATGCACTTTGTATCTCGACGGATGAAGCTGATTGTCTCCTGACGGATAAGGCAGATTGCCACCCGATGGATGAAGCATTTTGTAACTCAACAGATGTTGAATTTTGTGCTTCATTAGTGGTAGATTTTTCTGCATTATCCTTAGTAACTGTTTCTTGATCAGTTTCATCATCACTGTCATCACTAACCATCTCCACATTATCAAACTTGAGGCTTTCATGGAAGTCTCCATCTTGTAGTCCTTCAATTTTTTTATCATCAAACTCAACATGTACCGATTCCATAACGATGTTGGTTCTTAGATTGTAGACTCTATATGCTTTTCCCACAACATATCCAACAAAAATTCCTTCATCTGCTAGCATCATGTTGAGTGGCATTTATGACACTTTATTATGCTCTAATAAGCTTTGAATTGATGCATTTGTACTCAAGTTATTAAGTGTTTTAATGTGTTTTCTAGTGTTTTTGCATTTCAGGCATTATCTAGATAGTCAGGTGAATTAACATTGTTTTGGTGCTAATTTGGTGTCAAGGTGGTGTTGGAATAAAAGCTCGTGGAAAGCCGGCTCGAAGCAGCAAGGAAAAAGATGAAATATGAGTTTTTCCCAGAAGGAAAGCGTGCCCGCGCTGTGATATCTTGCGGCTGTGCCAGGATTCCAGAATGACAGCGCGCCCGCGCTGTGATAGCGCGCCCGCGCTGTGATAGCGCGCGGCCGCGTCGGTGCGAAAGTTTTGATTCCTGATTCTAATGCAATTCTAATTGGGAGACTTCCAGATTGATTTTTTGCTGCTATATATATTCAAATAAGAACGTTTTCATAAAGAGACGTACCAGAGCGCAAGGAGAGCCGTAAGAATACTGTATTAGCACGATTCAACGAAGACGAAGAAGATCTTATTTTTACTTGTGAATCTTTGTTTTACGTTGTAACTTGGATGCTAGTTTTCTTACTTGTGAACCTTTACTCTTGTTTCGTACTTGGTTTTGTTATTTAAGTATAAAGACTATGTTTGTTATACCATGCTTTCATCAGAACCCACGTTGATGATGAGTCCGATTATGGGCTAATCATTATCGCGGGGTTCTAGCAGATTTATTTATGGATTTCTTTAGTTAAATTGTTTTGATACCTTAGTGTGTGGTGATTGTATGATAACTTAGTATTGGTTGTGCTTATTCGTCTTATAAGAGTCGCGAACTTGTAAGATAGCGTGATAATTCTTAATGAAGCGACAGTGAATTCAAGGATTTAGAACTTGCCATGCTATCATAGGTTCATGTGTTATTGTTATGAATGATTCATAGGTAATTTTATCCATCTTACTTGCCCTATGTAATCAAGATAGATAACTGGTGCTTAAACCGTTATGTTGTCAAATTCTATAGACATATAGGGTCTCAATATAATTGGTGTCTATTCAGCGTCTATCTCTTTTGTGGATGTCTGGTAGTATGGTACTCGTGCAACGAAAGTTGGCGTTTATCAGTTTCGTGTTATCTGATTAGTGTCATCACCATTGCATACTAAGGTTAAGAACAATAAGGCTATAAAATGAAGTATTTAATGAAGTTAGAATCCCATGTTTGTCATATATATTAATTCAATCAATCTTATTCCCTTAGTTATAATTGTTAGAATAATTCTTAGTTATAAACAACCCAAATTGTTATCGTCTTAGCATTGAATAATAACCATACATTGTTGCTTAAGTGCATAAATTACATAGTTAACCAACGTTAGTCTCTGTGGGAACGAACTAGAAAAGATTCTATATTACTTGTGAACGCGTATACTTGCGTGTATTATTAGCGCGTGTTTAGCGACTAACAAGTTTTTGGCGCCGCTACCGGGGACTGCAGTGTTAATTTATAGTTTATTTGCTTTCCATCAGTGGTCGTTAAAGTTCAGTGACTCGAACATTGTTACTTATTTATTTCTTTGTCTTATTTCAGGTACTCTAGCGAGGGTGTATACATACGCGTTCGCGTACTCGTAAGAGAACACTAGACAAAGCCAAGGAAGAACTTGTGGTGGTTCGAAGGGAAGTTTCTGAGGAAGAAAAGAAGGTAGAATAAGAAGAGAAAGTCGAGGAACCAGCTTTAGTAGAGATGGGTGATCAAGCAGAAAATCCTAAGGCTTTGATAGACTATTCTCATCCTAAGATTAATGACATTCAGTCAAGCATCATCAGGTCAGCCATCAGGGCTAAAACTTTTGAGATCAAGTCAAGCACGATTCAGATGATACATAACTCAGTTCAGTTTGGGGGTTTCCCTACTGAAGACCCCAACATGCACATCAAGGATTTCATCGAGATCTGCGACACTTTCAAATTCAATGGTGTGACTGAAGATGCTATCAAGCTGCGACTCTTCCCATTCTCTCTTAGGGACAAGGCTAAGTGCTGGTTACATTCTCTACCAGCAGGGTCTATCACCACTTGGGAAGATCTTGCTCAAAAGTTTCTCACTAAATTCTTCCCTATGGCGAAGACTGCTGCAATCAGGAATGCTCTTACTCAGTTTGCTCAGCAAACTGGAGAATCTCTGTGTGAGGCTTGGGATCGATATAAGGAGATGCTAAGGAAGTGCCCACATCATGGCATGCCTGATTGGATGATTATTAACTGTTTCTACAATGGATTTGGTGCTACTTCTAGACCCATGCTTGATGCAGCATCAGGAGGAGCCTTGTTGGCTAAAAGCTATGATGAATCTTATGAACTTATTCAACTGATGGCTGCTAATGAGTACCAGAATCCTTCCCAGAGACTGACTCAGGGAAAGGTAGCAGGAATTCTAGAGTTAGATGCAGCAACTGCTATAGCTGCCCAACTTAAGGCCTTGACGATAAAGGTGGACACTTTGGCTAATTATGGAGTTAATCAAATCGCTAGTGTCTCTGAGCTTTGTGCTGGTGCCCACGAGACTAATCAGTGCACAATTTTTAGTGAATCAGCTCAGTTCGTGAGCAACTTTCAGCGTTCGCAATAACCTATGCCAGCCACTTATCATTCCAACAACCGCAATCATCCTAATTTTAGTTGGAGCAACATTCAGAATGCGGTTCAATAACCTTATCAGCAGTATCCAGCTAATCAGTACAACCCCCTGGTTTTCAGCAACCGTAATATGCACCAAGACAACAACTCCAGCTACAACAAGCCAATGAAAAATCTGAATTAGAGGAGTTGAAACTTATATGCAAGAGTCAAGCCAAGACCTTGGAAAATCAAATTGGACAAATTGCCAATGCTTGCTTAATCGTCAGCCTGACACACTACCTAGTGACACTGAAGTTCCAGGAAAGAGGGAAGGTAAGGAGCAGGTAAAGGCAATCACTTTTAGGTCTGGAAAGGTTGCGAATCCCGAACAAACTCAAGTGTTGACTAAAGAAGCAGAGGCTGAGAAAGAAGTAGAGCAGTAGGAAGTAGAAGTGGAATCAACGAAGACTACTGTTGAGCACACTCCTCCTAAGGGTAATACAGGGGAGAAATAGATCTATCCTCTACCGCCTTTTCATAAGCGGCTGCAGAAGAAAAAGCTGGACACGCAATTTGAGAAGTTTCTGGAGGTGTTCAAGAAACTTCATATCAACATACCTTTCGTTGAGGCTCTTGAGCAGATGCCTAGTTATGCAAAGTTTATGAAAGGTATTTGTTAGATATATTTGTGATGTCATGTCTAATCTGATTTGTTTAGTTACATAACTTAGTATCAGAACTTAACTGGAAATCAGAACTTACTGAAGACAGGACGTTATCAGAACTTAAGGTGTCAGAACTTATATCAGGACTTAAGTGCGGGTACACTTCAGATAAGGAAAGCAGCTGATTTACAGGAGAGGATCTGGATTAAACAAAAGAAGATATGCTTGGAGAGTTGTACAGCTAAAGGACTACAATAGATAATCTCTGATTGATGTATTTTAGGAAACAGAATCATTATCATATCAATTAGGAGATATCTTATCACTACACCATAGAATGCATATAGCAACAACAAAAATATATTGCCTTTAGGGCTATTTGTGTTGCAGGAGAATATATGGCAACAAATATGCAAAATTTTGGTGTTGCATCCGGTGGTGATGCAATAGAGGTCCTATAGTAACACTTTAAGTCATTTATAGCAACAACAAAATATTATTGCAATAAATCGTATGCAGCAACAAAATGTATTTTTCAGCAACGCAGTTAAATCATTGCAATAGTTGTGTTTGTCTGCTAAATAATCACCTTATGGCAACATTAATTAGTCCAATCGTAATGAAATTTAAGGTCAAATTTAACAAATATAGCAACAATTTTGATCCTAGTGCAATATTTTAGAGCAGATGTAATTATAAAATGGCAACATATTTGGACACAATTGTAACAATATTTAAAAAAAAGGTAAGATGTGACTGTAAATATAGACTAAACCAGACATTTTTTATGCCACAAATCCAAGCATTAATATCATTTTATATATATTAACAACAATTCAAAACCTCTGGTTGTTCCAGCATTGTGATACAAACATTTTAAAATGTAAGTCAATACAAAATGGAAAATAGTTACAGCAAATTAACTAATAAACAAAACTACTAGTAATCTTTATTTAGTTTCTTCGCTGCCAAATATTATCCATCTTCCAAACTATTCTATTGCTCTGCTAATTCATCGGGAGATATCTAATTTCTTGACCAGCACCTTTGTTGTTGGAGGTGATACAATAATATGGCAGGAAATCGAGCTAATAAAGCCTTCTTTTGCAGCTTTATTCATATTTCTAACAGGACCACCCCAAAGTAATACACGACATATTGTTGGGTTACAACCATAGTGTGTTCAAGTGCTGTATAATCAGGAAAAAAAATTATATATTTCCCGACTTAATACAGTTGGAAATTATTAAACTAAAAGTCAAAAAATATGGGGACGATTTGAGAACCTGGAGTAATATAATTACAAGTGCTTGCAATAATAGTTTGAGTGGATGAATCAATGTAGAAAATTGAGTATACCTCCATTCTCAGACATCACAAGTAGTCATCTCTTTCTGCGCTTTGGTTGCACCTAGAAATGGCATACAGCAGAATGTTCCATTAGAGAGGTAGATTTAAATTGAGGACTTCAATTATTTTCATAAACTATACAAGCAGAAATATATGCACTAGTACAAGCACAGATGTTGTACATTGATGTTACAACACCACAATACTGATATTGTACACAAGGGAGCTGCATACATTCTCTGCACGCAGGTTCTTATCATATAGATACCATATACTCAAGTTTCATTCTTTCCAATGATCAATTGTACAAGCATTTGATTTTATCTTTGATTTTATCTTACAAAACAGTAAAAACTGAAAGCAATTCATAATCTTCAACCAAAAGCCAATTCCCTGCATATGTTGATAGTGCTACTATATGTGATAACCACAATGGCAAACCAACATTCAACACTCCTTGCAAACAAGACCCAAATTACCAAGATGGTAATTTGTTACCTCTTTTTGGACCATAGCTACATCCTGCCTTGATTGTGGCTCTAACATCCCATACTGAGGCCCTGTTGTAAAATAAGAAGTGGGATAATATATCATCGATGTAGTTAAGCTACTACAAACTTGCCAAAGAAATAGGCAACTTATGCAAATTATCTCATAAGTTGAATTGTTGTATTTATTTTTAAAATTTACAATGAAGAAAATTACATGGAACCATATAATATAAAGTTTTAAGATACCAAGATGATGCGGAACAAAAGAAATATTACCGAATTAACCAGTTGGGGTAAATGAGGTAGACTGAATTAATGAAAATGCAAGCGAAAATTAGATGTTAAGTACGTAGTTATTGTTTAAACATAACAGGGCTTTGAAACAACTTCAGCAGCATCAGCAACGCCTACGCTTCCTGTTTGAGGAACAAATCCACCTGCACCTCCTATTTGTGGCAGGTTTCCATTAACATTTTTATAAGAACCAATTTGAGGAAAATAGGCATCTGCCTTGCCTGTCAATGGAAGAGAAAAACTTGTAGATAAACATTTCATATTTCAAACAATTTGCATCTCCAACGCCAAAATCATACCTCAAACAATCAGCTTGCATACCATCAAACATGTTAAATGCCAGAACAACCTATTTGTCTATCAACATTCTATTACTACTTTGGTTGTGCTTGCTGGGACGTCGTCAAGCTGCTACTACTGCTCCATCACATTCAGTTTGCTTCTCCAACTCCAGATGTTAAAGCAAGAACCTCGTGTGACATTTCCCAGTTTCCACTCTAAATGATAAAATCTCAAGGACTCCGTTATATACTCAATTATCAGATAAACAAAATCTATATTAAATAATCACTAAAATCATTAAATCCCGAATTATATAAAAACCCTAATTAAGAAACTTGGTACAAAAAACCATAAAAACATATGAAGCTCATAAGAACAGAGTATTGCTCAAGTTTACACCAAATTGAACACAAATACCTCAAACAAAAAAACAAATAAAAACACTAATTAAGAACAAGAAGATTGTAACTTAAGAACGAGAAACAATATTTGAACATAGAAAAACAAACTAATTAACATTTCAAAGTAGTAATTTGAAGAAAGAAGAAAATTTATAAATCGATATAGGGGAAATGGACTAAGGGTCGAGTTTTTACCATTTTGCTGCTTGAATATCTCTCTCTCCCCCTGCTCGTGTATGTTTGGGTGTGTGAGCGTGTGTAGTGTTGTGTTATTTGTATTTGTTTTTATTTTTTGTTTTGTTAATTTTGGTCAGCCTGGCAAAATTTTTAACTTGAAATATTTTGAAGCCCGCCACTATTTTGTATCCAAATTTGAATGTATCGCAACACCTTGAATAATTCATTGCAATAAAATGTTGATTTATAACTCCCTCCAACTTTTACACCCATTTACAACGCTTTTAAAAATCCTTGCAATAAATGAAATAAGTTCTCTCAATAACAACATTTTTTCATAAAGTTTTAGAAATATAGTTGCCATAGCCAATCTATGGTGTAGTGTATAACTGTGTAGTATATAAACACAGATTAGGGTTTACACTATAAGTGTTATCATTCATGAGAATATTATTTTATTGTAACCCTAGCAGCTCTTACTAATATCATACATCACTGAGAGAGTAGATTAAACCTACTGTAACAGAGTTTGATATATAGAATAAACTTTTTTTTGTTACATACTTGTGTTTATAATCGAATTGATTGTAGATACTATATTCAACCCCCTTCTATAGTATTATTGAGGCCTAACAAGTGGTATCAGCGCCAATCTGTTAAGCTTACAAACAGTTAAGATCCAAACAAACAATCAATCATGTATGATCAATCAAAAATACCAAACCCTCAGAAACCTGCAAAGGTTCAACCCATTCAAAACACCAGTAGATATGAAACCATCAGGGTTCCTATGCTCAGGGTGTCTGAGTACCCTGTATGGAGTGTGAAGATGGCCATGTTTCTGGAAGCTATAGATCCAGAATATTTAGACAGAATTTATGATGGTCCACACAAGCCCACAAAGCTTTCTGTTGCAGTTGGGAATGAGCCACAAAAGATGATTCCCAGAGAAAAGAGGGAAATCACCACTGAAGACATCTCTTCCCTAGGCAAGGATGCAAAAGTAAGACACTTGCTTTATAGTGTACTTGAAAGTATCATGTCAAATAGGGTGATTGGATGCAAGACTGCAAAAGAAATATGGTATGCATTGGAAGTGATATGTCAAGGAATCAATGCCATCAAAAAGAACAAGAATACAATACTCACACAGGAGTATGAGCACTTTGACTCAAAATCTGATGAGTCACTAACTGAGACATATGATAGATTCACAAAGCTTTTGAATGATCTGTCACTAGTGGATAAGGAATATGATCCAGAAGATTTAAATCTGAAATTCCTACTAGCTTTTCCTGAAAAGTGGGATTTGAAAGCTACTACAATAAGAGACAGCTATGAACTTGCTGATTTGTCTCTTGATGAAATCTATGGGATGCTCAAGACTCATGAACTTGAGATAGAGCAAAGAAAGAAGAGGCATGGAGGGAATTCTAAGACAGTTGTTTTAAAGACTGAAGAAAAGCCAATTGTCTCTAGGAAGGAAAAAGGAAAGGCTCTCATCATACAGTTTGATTCAGAGTCATCAGATTCTGATGATGATGATTCAGAACCTGAAAATTTATCTGAAGTGGATGTTGATGCAGAGATGATGCAACTGTGTGCTCTTATGGTGAAGGGTATCACAAAGATAGCCTACAAGAAATTCAGAAAGGGTAAGAAGTTTTCCAGTAAAGGTGGAAGTTCTGACAAGAAAGGGTTCAAAAATTCTGAAGGCAAAGGAGGAAAGTCTGACAGAGGAGACAACTCAAATGTCAAATGCTATAATTATGGTGAAAGAGGCCACATCTCTCCTGATTGCAAGAAATGAAAAAGGTGATAAAGGCCAGACACTTATCACAAAGAAGAAAAACTGGGCAGACTCTTTAGAATCTGAAGAAGAGGTGAACTATGCCCTAATGGCAAATGCTGATAGCAGTTCTGATGCTGCTGAATTAAAGGTACCTCTATCAACTCTTGCTTTTGATACAAAAGATATTACTGAGTTGAGATTATTTCTGAAAAACATTTATATTAGCTATAGAGATCAGAATTTAGAGAATGAAAGATTAAAATCTGAAAATCTAAAGTACAAAAACAGAAATAACTATCTAGAAGAAGAGTTAGTCAAGATGAACACTATTTAGACAGAGAGAGATAATGTTGTGTATGTTAAGAATGAATTGCTTAAACAGAATGATTATCTAAAAACTGAATTAGAAAAAGAAAGGGAAATCATCAAGACTTGGACTAACTCAGGCAGAACAACTCAGAATATTCTAAGTAGTGGAAACTGTAAAGAGGGGTTAGGTTATAAAGATGGTAAAAGTGAGAAAGGGACTTTGCCAATTAAGCCAATTGCTATCAAACAGACTGAAAAGCCAAAGGTAAATCCTGTTAAACTTGTTGCAAAAACTGTTGTGTCTGATTTTGAAGAGATGAAAGACTCTAAAACAGAATTCAAAGAAAAGTCAACTTCTGACAAATTAAAACAGGATAAACCAGCTTTGGTAAACATTGGCTTAATGACAAAGAAGCAGCTTAAGTATAAGCTGAAAGAGATTAAAAATGTGACCAAGGTAAAGGAAGCTAGGAAAAATAGGAATGGAAAGGAAGGTGTGAATAAAAGTAATAATTATATTCCTGTTCCTAATGCTCCTAGAAAGAAGTGCTTTAATTATGGAAACCCTAACCATCTTGCTTCTTTTTGCGGGAAAAATAAAAACATTAACTCCTTACCTCCTAAGTCAGGAGTTAAGAGTCAGTCTGTTAGGTTTAAACCAGAAAATCCTTATTTTCATTGTGGTAGTACATGGCATTCCATTTATACTTGTAAGGAATATCATAGTCTGTACTATGATTATTATGAAATAAAACCTTCTTTAAAGAAAGTTAGCATTTTTCCTTCAAATATAAAGTCTGATATAAAGTTTAATATAAAGTCTGATATAAAATCTGATAAAAGTCTGTTAGCATAAACTCTAAAAATTAATCCGCTGCAAAAGCTAACATACTTAACAAGGCCAAAGGATCGAAGCAAGTCTGGGTCCTTAAAACTAATCAATAGTGGTCTTTGTGATTGCAGGGCAATAGGAAAAATATCCTGGTTTTGGATAGTGGATGTTCAGGACATATGACTGGAAATAAAGCCCTGCTATCAGACTTTGTGAAGAAAGCTGGCCCAAGAGTTTCTTATGGAGATGTCAACATGGGAAAGACTCTGGGATATGGCAATATCAATCTTGGGAATGTCATAATTGAATCAGTAGCTCTTGTCTCAGGACTTAAATACAATCTGCTAAGTGTGAGTCAAATCTGTGACAGAGGTTATCATGTGGATTTCTTTGAAGAATACTGAGAAGTTGTAATTAATACTACAGGAAAAGTGGTTCTGAAAGGTTATAGACATGGTAACATATATAAATTTAAACTTTCAACAAATTCTTATGGTTCTGCAATCTGTCTATTAAGCAGAGCATCAATTAAAGAAAGCTGAAATTGGCACAAGAGACAGAGGAAGGCAACGGCAAATCCAATTCCTGATGCACCCTCTGGGGTCCCATAATCGCGATATAACGCTAAAGATTAGCCATAGAATGTCTTTTCTGCAAAGCCCTGGAAAACAAGATAAGATACAGTAGAATTCCCGTCAGAATCTTGGACTAAATTTCAACAACATAAATGAGCTAGTAAAGAAAGATCTTGTGAGAAGACTGCCAAAATCAATATTTGCTCCTGATGGTCTTTATGACTCATGTCAAAAGGCAAAATAAAGAAAATCTTCATTCAAGAGCAAAACTGAATCCTCAATTCTTGAGCCTTATCACTTACTGCATGTTGATCTATTTGGTCCAGTCAATGTCATGTCTATTGCAAAGAAGAAATATGCTATGGTTATAGTTGATGAGTTCAGAAGATACACTTGGGTGTATTTTTTGCACAAAAAGAATGAAACTGCATCTACTTTAACTGATCATGTTAGACAGCTGGATAAGTTAGTCAAAGATTTTGTTAAAATAATAAGAAGTGATAATGGCACCGAGTTCAAGAATTCAATCATGGAAGAGTTCTGCAAAGAGCAAGGAATAAAGCAGAAATTTTCTGCACCTGGAACTCCACAATAGAATTGAGTTGTAGAAAGAAAAAACATGACTCTTATTGAAGCTGCATGAACTATGCTTGATGAAGCAAAGCTACCAACCTATTTTTGGGCTGAAGCTGTGCAGACTGCTTGTTTTACACAGAATGCTACATCATAAACACGCATGGAAAAACACCATATGAGATGGTGAAGAAAAAGAAGCCAAATCTGAAATACTTTCATGTATTTGGATGCAAGTGTTTTGTTCTTAAGACTCATCCTGAACAACTGTCAAAATTTGATCTAAAAGCTGATAAAGGATTTTTTTATTGGATATCCACTTTCCACAAAAGCCTTCAGAGTCTACAATTTAAGAACAAGGTTTGTCATGGAATCTATCAATGTATCTTTTGATGATAAAAAGATTACTGGACTTGAAGATTTCAATGATCATGATCAACTGAGATTTGAAAATGAATATGTAAATTCTGATTCTGTAAATTATGATAAAATAAATCCTGATCCTGTAAGTTCTAACGGGTTAAATTCTGATATCATTGAAACTGTGGTAACTGCTCCAAAGGAAAATGCACCTGTTCAGGGGGAGCAAGCTGATGATCATACCACATCTCAAGACTCTCAAGAAGCATTAGAACCAGTCACTGGCTCTTCAAGTTCTGATTCATCAAGTTCTGATGAGCCAAATTCTGACAACTCTGGAAACTCTAATTCTTCAATTCCTGAAGGATCCAACTCAAATTCTGGAATCTCAGAGAGCATAACTTCAGGGGGAGCATCAGAAAATGCTGATGGAGACAGCATGGATCATGGGGGAGGATCCGGTTCTAGAGACCAACTTCCATCTGCAAGGAAGTGGACTAAATCACATACACCTGACTTAATAATTAGAGATCCTGAAGCAGGTGTCAGAACTAGAACAACAACAACAAATGAATGTCTCTATCATTCTTTTCTATCTCAGACTGAACCAAAGAAAGTGGAAGAAGCTCTTCAAGATGCTGATTGGGTGCAAGTAATGCAGGAAGAGTTATATTAATTTGAAAGAAAAGTCTGGACCCTAGTACCAAGACCAAAGGACAGATCAATTGTTGGTACAAAATGGGTGTTCAGAAATAAAACTGACAGTGATGGCATAATTACAAGAAACAAAGCAAGGCTGGTTGCTAAAGGTTACTCTCAACAGGAGGATATTGACTATGATGAAATATTTGCTCCAGTTGCTAGATTGGAAGCCATAAGAATCTTTTTGGCTTATGCTGCTCACAAGAAGATTAAAGTCTTTCAAATGGATCTGAAAAGTGCTTTTCTCAATGGAGAATTGGAAGAAGAGGTATATGTTGATCAACCTCCTGGCTTTGTAGATCCAAAATTTCCAAATCATGTCTACAGGCTTGACAAAGCACTTTATGGCTTTAAGCAAGCTCCTAGAGCATGGTATGAGACTCTGACTCAATTCCTTCTGGAAAGTGGATTTCACAGAGGCACAATTGACAAGACTTTATTCTACCTCAACCATGGAAATGACTTACTTTTGGTACAGATATATATTGATGATATCATCTTTGGCTCTACAAATACAAAACTTTGTGAAAGATTTTCCAAGCTAATGTAGTCAAGATATCAAATGAGTATGATGGGAGAGTTGAGTTATTTTCTGGGACTTTAAGTCAAACAAACTGAAGAAGGTACTTTTATCAGTCAATCCAAGTAAACCAGAAATCTACTCAAGAAATTTGGAATGCAAGACAGTTCTACTGCATCAACTCCCATGGCCACTGCCACCAAGTTAGATAAAGATCCTGGAGCATCGGTAGATATTACTAACTACAGAGGTATGATTGGCTCTTTACTCTATTTAACTGCAAGTAGACCATATATCATGTATGTTACCTGTCTTTGTGCAAGATTTCATGCTGATCCAAGAGAACCTCATCTAATAGCCGTGAAAAGAATTTTCAAGTACCTCAAAGGTACAGCTGATCTAGGATTGTGGTATCCTAGGGAATCAGATTTTAAGCTAATAGGTTACTCAGATGCAGATTTTGCAGGATGCAAAATGGACAGGAAAAATACTAGTGGAAGCTGCCAATTTCTTGGAGGCAGATTGGTTTCTTGGTTTAGCAAGAAACATAAATCAATTTTCACATCAACTGCAGAAGCAGAATATATTGCTACAGGAAGCTGTTGTGCACAGATTCTTTGGATGAAGAATCAGTTACTGGACTATGGGTTAGAATTTTCTAAAATACCTATTTACTGTGATAATCAAAGTGCTATTGCTATGACAGGAAATCCAGTTCAACACTCAATGACAAAGCACATCAGCATTAGGTACCATTTCATAAGGGAACATGTGATGGAAGGTACAGCGGAATTACATTTTGTTCCAACAGATCAACAACTAGCAGATATCTTCACAAAACCACTATGTGAAGCTACTTTTACAAGACTGGTAAATGAACTTGGAATGGTTTCAGGTCCTTTTCAATATCTGTTTAGTTTTTGTTCTCATACATCAGACTTTATGATCAGTGTTTACATATTTTCCTATCTCAATGTAATCTGTTCTTAAATTGTAACATATTAAACACTACTTATTATCTGATGTGATTCTATAAACTCTAAAAGTGTTTTGAATGTTCTGTGACTATTCAATCCAATGAGGATCATCTTGTTAGATGCTGACTTAGTAGTCTTTAACAAACTATGTATCCCATGTTTGAATTAGTTATTTATGTGGAAATCAATAACACAAGCAAATTCTGATTTTGATCTTAGTCAAATTTACTTCCTGTATCTTATTACTAAGTCACAAACTAGACTATTGCATCTTATCTGTCAAATTCTGATGTCAGTAAATCTTAAGGATGAACTAAATGTTTGATAAGCCTCACTTATCTGAAAAAAAATAAATAAAAGAAAAAAAATTGAAATTAGGTACTCCTTTGAGATCTAGTGTAAATATGTGAAAGGGAAGATCCAAGTGCATTGCTGGTATTAAGTTATATGCATTAGAAAAGCAAATTAATTTTTCTTGGTGACTTTTCACATTCTCTGATTACTGGAAAAATATTCTGATAACAACATTAATTTTGATGGCAGTTGTAACTCATTTACACTGAGAAGCCCTTGTCAAAAGAATTTCAAAAGATGCATAAAATAAGCACAAACAGTTGAGGTGGATTCTTGCATAACTTTATTCTACAGTAGACTTCACAATTCAAGACATATTTTAAGCATTTTTCTTAGTTATGCCTTATTTCTAAGATATACTGAAGTTTATTAGACTTTAATCTTTATCTGATCATTTGCACATACACACACTATCACTCCATATGAATGATGAAAAGTACTGTGGTGATTAAGTTTTTTTTGATAAACAGTTAAGTATTATTTGCATAAATTCTGAGGACAAGTTCTGATTATGTTCTGATGATTAAACTCTGAAGAAACCAGTCAGTATTTGTGTGAAGAAACATAGAAACAATCATTCACCTTTTTGAGTACAGAAGCCATGTTCTGATGACCGTTAAATTCTGATAATAACCAAGTTCTGATGCAAATTCTGATGCTCAAACTAGATAAGAAGAGGTTTATAAGACCAATTCAAGAAAAAGTGGATGCTATTGAGCTTGTTCAAGACAAGCAGCAGCCCAACTGAATGAGGTATTACAGAATAAAGCTGCTCAACAGACTCAGTTAAATGAGATCCAATCTTCTGTGGAACTCCTTCTTTTTGTACTCCTGACAGATGATGCCAAAAAGGGGGAGAAGGTAGTTAAGTCCAAATGCTCAATTAGCAAGGCATTGCAGAAAAAGGATGATTCTGAAGATGACCAGGGAAACCCTAGCAAGGGCAAAGGTCAAAGTCAAGGAAAGCAAGTTAGCAGAATTCCTATTCAGAAATTATCTAATAGTAAGATTTCTTATAAATCTACTATTCAGAGGAGTGATAAGGAAGAAAAGAAGACTTCAGCTACAGATCAAACTTTGTTGCTCACAAGTTCTGAAATTGAAGATCAAGTTCTGACAGCAAGTTCTGATAATCAAATTCTGATGACAAAGTATGATGTTCTCATTCAAGGTGGAAGTCAAGACTCGAAGAAATTCATGCAAACCTTAAAGTTCAGGGGAAAGAAGGCAACCTTCTTTTACAAGGATCCTAAGATTCAAGCCTTAGATGATGAACTTGCAAAAAGAATGTTCCTTAAGGATAATCCAGGAGTGGATTTAGAGGAATTTAGAGAAGAAGAAGCAAGATTTAATGTTGAAAGGTCAAAACTACAGCCTAAAGCTTCCAATGCAAAGAAGCCTCCCAAACCTAAGGAGAAATGTATAGTAATAAGAGAAAGATCGGCCACAGAGATTCCTAGATCAAGGACTAGATCTCAAACTACTACTGATCCCAAAGACAAGGGAAAAGGAAAAGTTGGGGAGACAATTAAGAAATAGAAGATGAAGATTCCTCAAATTCTGATGGATCCTGTGTGCAAGATGGTTCAAGTCTTTGATGATACTGCTGCTGAAGATGAAACAGTTGAAACTCTGAAGAGAAAGAGGATGACAGAAGAATCTAAGACAACCTCTGACATAACTCAAGTTGTTCAGAGTGAAGAAGATATTTCAGAACAGCAAGCTACAGATGAAACTGCAAATCCTGACCAATTCATCAAGACATCAACCTCTGACATTGCTCAAGTTGACATAGACAGCTTAATACTTGATCTGGAAAAGAAGCTGCTATGGAATAAAGATACTCTAGTGGAACCTAAGACCAATCTAATGCTGAATCAACTTGTATCTTTTGGGGTTAGACCTAAACAAGCTAAAGACAAGTCTGGATTAGGTTCTGACAAAGAAAAGAGACAAACAGGAGTAGAAGTTACTCTCAGAGATCCTTTCATTTTGACAGACAAACCATATGAAGAAATCAAACAAAAGCACCTTGACAAAGTGCTGTCTACTTAAATTGTCATGGATACTCATGATAAATCAGAAGATAAAGAAAAATTGAATCTGTTTCTCAATGATGGCAAAACTTACAGACTAGCAGATTTTGATGTGCTAAAGAAATATGTCTAAGAGCTTCAACATATCCACTATCTTATGGAAGTAAGATCTGATGTTACAAGAAGATGGTCAGATTACATTTTGAAGGCTATAAGAGATCTTCTCAGAATTTCTGGTGCAAAATCTTCTGAATATATTCCAAAAATCACTGAAGATGATGGAAGGGAAGTTTCTATGAAGAAGAAGTCTGCCAAGATTAAAGTAATTCTGAAGGGAAAGTGTCTATGCTACAATGAAGACTCTTCACATCCTAGAGTTATCAGACTTGGAGATGGGCTTGAAAGAACATCAATTTCTGTACTCAGAGCAGCCATTTATCAGATTGGTGATAATGAAGATGAAGAACTGATGCAAGTTAAAGCACAATTAGTTGAAGTTCTGAGAAATGCTGAGGACAAGCTGGTAACAGACTTTACAAGGAATCACTATAAATTCAGATTAATCCAGTGATATTGGTAAAGCTACATGTACTGTAAGTTATATTTAGCTGTTTAAAATAATATCTCAATGCACTTGTACTTAAATGTTTTTGACATCATCAAATCTATTAACTTGTATATTTTTTATAATTTACAAGTTGGGGGAGATTTTTAGATATATTTGTGATGTCATGTCTAATCTGATTTGATTAGTTTCAGAACTTAGTATCAGAACTTAACTGGAAATCAGAACTTACTGAAGACAGGAAGTTATCAGAACTTAAGGTGTCAGAACTTATATCAGGACTTAAGTGCGGGTACACTTCAGATAAGGAAAGCAGCTGATTTACAGGAGAGGATCTGGATTAAAGAAAAGAAGATATACTTGGAGAGTTGTACAGCTAAAGGACTACAGTAGATAATCTCTGATTGATATATTTTAGGAAACAGAATCATTATTATATCAATTAGGAGATATCTTATAACTGTGTAGTATATAAACACAGATTAGGGTTTACACTATAAGTGTTATCATTCACGAGAATATTATTTCATTGTAACCCTAGCAGCTCTTAGTGATATCATACATCATTGAGAGAGTAGATTAAACCTACTGTAACAGAGTTTGATATATTTAATAAACTTGTTTTCTGTTACATACTTGTGTTTATAATCGAGTTGATTTTAGATACTATATTCAAATCCCTTCTATAGTATCATTGAGGCCTAACAGTATTCTCTCTCGAAAAGTGAAGCTAGATGATTTAGAGATAGTCGCTTTTACGGAGGAATGTAGTGTTGTGCTGCAACAGAAGTTGCCTCCGAAGCTTAAAGATCCAGGAAACTTCACTATTCCGTGTAGTATTGGAAAAGTGTATTTTGACAGATGCTTATGTGACTTGGGAGCTAGCATCAATCTAATGCCATTATCAATCTTCAAGCAGTTGGACTTACCTGATCCAAAACTGACTTATATGACCTTACAGTTAGCCGACCGTTCTATTACATATCCGCGAGGTATTGTGGAGGATGTCTTGGTCAAGGTTGATAAACTCATCTTCCCTGCTGATTTCGTAATTCTTGATTTCGAGGAGGATAAGAAGATTCCCATAATCCTGGGAAGACCTTTCTTGCCAACTGGCCGAACCTTGATAGATGTGCAAAAGGGTGAGCTTACGATGCGAGTGCTGGATCAGGATGTAACTTTTAATGTGTTCAATGCTATAAAATTTCCTACGTAAAATGAGGAGTGCTTAAAGGTGGAATTGGTTGATTTTGTGGTTACTTCAGAACTTGATCAATTGCTAAGGTCCAATGCCTTAGAGAAAGCCTTATTGGGAAATTCAGATAGTGACGATGATGAAGGTGAAGAACAAATACAGTATTTGAATGCTTCTCCCTGGAAGAGGAAGATAGATATGGCTTTTGAATCTCTTGGAATGGAGGAATTGAACAAAGCTCCTAAACGCCTTAAGCCATCTATTGAGGAAGCTCCCACTCTTGAGCTTAATCCTTTACCTGAGCATTTGAGGTATTCATTTTTAGGTGATGCATCTACTTTGCCTGTTATTATTGAATCTGACCTTTCAGGTAGTGATGAGGAAAAGCTTCTGAGGATTCCGAGAGAGTTCAAATCGGCAATTGGCTGGACTATAGCAGACATAAAGGGAATCATCCCTTCTTATTTCATGCATAAAATTCTGCTAAAGGAAGGTAGCAAGCATACGGTCGAGCAGCAAAGAAAACTTAATCCAATCATGAAGGACATAGTGAAGAAGGAAATTCTTAAGTGGCTAGATGCAGGGGTCATCTACCCTATTTCTGACAGTTCATGGGTAAGCCCGGTTCAATGTGTGTCAAAGAAAGGTGGTATTACTGTGGTAGCAAATGAGAAGAATGAGCTTATTCCTACTAGAACAGTCACGGGGTGGAGGGTTTGCATGGACTACAGGAAGTTGAACAAGGCTACAAGGAAGGATCACTTCCCTCTTCCTTTCATTGATCAGATGCTTCATAGATTGGCTGGGCATGATTACTATTGTCTTCTGGATGGCTATTCGGATTACAATCAAATTTGTATCACTCCAGAAGATTAGGAGAAAACTACCTTCACTTGTCCATTTGGTACCTTTGCTTTCAGACGAGTTTCTTTTGGTCTGTGTGGTCCACCAGCCACATTTCAGAGATGTATGATGACCATCTTTTCTGATATGATTGGCCAGAATGTGGAGGTGTTCATGGACGACTTCTCTATATTTGGCAGTTCTTTTGTTAAATGCTTGTAAAATCTTGGACACATTCTCAAAAGGTGTGTTGAGACCAATCTGGTTCTCAATTGGGAGAAATGTCACTTTATGGTGCGTCAGGGCATTATTCTTCGGCACAAGGTTTCCAGTAAGGGTCTAGAGGTGGACAAGGCCAAGGTGGGGGTCATTGAGAATCTTCCTCCACCTATTTCTGTTAAGGGAATTCACAGTTTTCTTGGTCATGCAGGTTTCTATAGGCGTTTCATCAAAGATTTCTCTAAGATTTCAAAGCCATTATGCAGTTTGCTAGAGAAAGATGTCCCTTTCAAGTTTGATGACGAGTGCCTTACAGCTTTTGAGACTTTGAAGAAGAGTTTAATCACGGCACCAGTCATAACTGCACCTGATTGGAATGAACCTTTTGAGATGATGTGCGATGAAAGTGACTATACAGTTGGAGCAGTTCTTGGACAGAGGAAGAACAACATATTTCATGTGGTCTACTATGCTAGTAAGACTCTTAATGGTGCTCAACTGAATTACACTATTACGGAGAAAGAACTTTTGGCTATTGTCTATGGTTTTGAGAAATTTCGATCTTATCTACTTGGGACTAAGGTGACAGTTTTCACTGATCACACTACAATTCGATATCTCGTCTCAAAGAAGGACTCGAAGCCTAGATTGATTAGATAGGTTCTTTTGTTTCAAGAATTTGAACTAGAGATCAAGGACAGAAAGGGGACTGAAAATCAAGTCGCTGATCATCTCTCGTGCTTAGAAAATCCTAATGCTATTTCATTAGATATGATATTGATAAATGAGTCTTCCCACGAGCAACTGTTTGGAGTACAAGAAAAAGAACCGTGGTTTGCAGACATTGTGAACTACCTGGTGAGTAATATCATGCCTCCCGATTTATCTTCTGCTCAACGGAAGAAATTTCTGCATGAAGTGAAGTGGTATATGTGGGATGAGCCGTTTCTTTTTCAAGAAGGAGCTGACCAAATCATCAGGAGATGTATTCCTTACAACGAAACGGGGGGGGGATCTTGCGAGATTTCCACTCAATGGCTTATGAAGGACATTATGGTGGAGAAAAGACAGTAGCTCGTGTTCTTCAATCAGGATTCTTTTGGCCGACATTGTTTAAAGATGCTCACTAGTTCGTCTTAAAATGTGATTGATGTCAACGTGTGGGTAATATGTCCAAAAGGGATGAAATGCCTCTTAATGTGCTTCTCGAGGTTGAAGTCTTCGATGTTTGGGGAATTGACTTCATGGGGCCATTTGTCTTATCTTGTAACAATCATTATATCTTGTTGGCAGTTGATTATGTGTCGAAATGGGTGGAAGTTAAGGCGTTGCCAACGAACGATGCGAAAGTGGTGCTTAATCAGTGATAAGGGGTCGCATTTTTGCAATCGCAAGTTCAATGCTATGATGAGAAGGTATAATGTGAATCATCGCATTGCCACGGCTTATCATCCTCAGATAAATGGTCAAGCTGAGGTGTCTAACAGAGAGATCAAGCGCATTTTAGAGAAAGTTGTGTGCCCGTCGAGGAAAGATTGGTCTTTGAAGCTTGATGAAGCTGTTTGGGCGTATAGAACAACATATAAGACTTAGGCTCCATTGGGGATGTCGCCGTTTCAGTTGGTTTATGGTAAGGGGTGTCATTTGCCTGTGAAGCTTGAGCATAAGGCATATTGGGCTTTGAAGAAATTGAATCTTGACTTGGATGCGGCTGGAAAGAAGAGGATGCTTCAGTTGAATGAACTCGATGAGTTTCGACTTTAAGCTTATGAGAATAATAAAATGTATAAGAAGAAAGTCAAGAGGTGGCACGATCGAGGTCTAGTGCTTAAATCATTTAAGCCGGGGCAATAAGTTCTCTTGTTCAACTCTCGTCTCCGTAATTTTCCTGGGAAGTTGAAGTCAAGGTGGTCAGGGCCCTTCATAATCAAAATTGTGTTTCCACATGGAGCGGTAGAAATTTTTGAGAATGATCTGGGCCAGGCATTCAAGGTAAATGGTCAGAGGTTGAAGCATTACTATGGTGACACGATAAATCGCGAGGTGGTTAGTGCCCTTCTATTGTCCGTTTGAGCTTAAGGTTCTATTTCGAGCTAGCGATGTAATAGAAGCGCTTCTTGGAAGGCAACCCAAGTTTGTTGTACATTAGTAAGTAGAGGAAGCAAGAAGAAAAGTGAAAATCACAAAAAAATCAAAAAAGAAAAAAATTCAGGGCTCACTTTAGAAGCTTGGCGCGCCCACGCTGTCCTAGCGCGCGGCCGCGCTGATTTCACAGAAACATGGCGCGCCTGCGCTATTAAAGCGCGCGGCCGCGCCGATTTGGCAGAAGTAGCGCGCTCCCGCGCTGTCTCAGCGTGCGGCCGGGCCGTGTCCCGACTCAGAAAAAAATAAAGGGCAGTTAAGGGGGAAAAATAATAATTTTGTTCCAAAATCAATTCCCAACCGAATTTTACTCCCCCATATCCCATAATTCCCTCTCCAAATCAAACCCATTACTCCCATTATTCCCATAATTAAATCCCACTTTTATTCTTTATATAATTCTCTTTTCACCACCTATATACATACACCTTATACACAAACATCTTCACCAATTCATAAATTCTCAAACACAAATTCTCTCTCAAACACAAACCTTATTCTCTCTACTCACTTCCAATGGCACCCAAGAGACAAAGAACACAAGTCGACAGCAACACCACCGATTCATCAAGTGTGGGTGGTGTACGGCCAAGGTTCTCTACTCCCGAGGCTGAAGCGGAGTATACTAGGCTTCTTTCAAAGCCAATCATTAAGGAGCGAGGTTTTCTGCCATCGGTAAAGGATGGTAAGCTATTGGAGACAATTCAGGAGATGGGTTGGGTTTCTTTTTGTGAGGAACCCACTGCTGTACCTATGAGTGTTGTGCGGGAGTTTTATGCTAATGCAAAGGAGGAGAAGAATGGTTTCACGGTGGTTAGGAGGATGAAGGTAGATTATAGTGCAAGAGCAATAAGGAGGGTAATTAAGCAGCCAGCGAAAAAACCGGTCAAGCCATTTGGAATGATAAGACTCCGGAGGACTTTGACTTGGATGTGATTGTGGCTACTCTTTGTGTGCCTAAAACTCATTGGACATTCAAGAGAGGCACAGCTGATTATGCCACATTCCCTGCTTCTTGTATGAACAGATTTTCCCGTGCTTGGAATGCCTTTATTTGTGCTAATATTCTGCCATCGTCTCGTATGCATGAGGTTACAGTAGAGCGAGCATGCTTATTGTGGGCTATTCGGAAGGGTGATTATGTGGACATTAGTAGGATTATTCTCCGTGGTATACTGTGATTTTTGAGAGGGAGCACTATAGGTTCTATATCCTATGCGTCCATAGTGACGAGGTTGTGTGTGGCAGTTTGTGTTCGTTGGGCTGCACATGAACAACTTCAGCTCCCTAGCGCTTCCATTGATAGTTCGACTATATTGCACATAGTGGAGTGGTATGGTGGTAAGCCCGATCCTAAGGGTCTTGGTTATTCATTTGATATGCTTCCGGGAAAGCGTCTAGATGATCAGTATTATGCTGGTGGGTCGAAGAAAGCCCGTGAAGCGGGTTGGAGAGCTCAATTGGGTGAGGAGATAAAGTCATCTCAGATAAATGGAATGTCGAAAAAGAGCATGACGCAGTACAGGAGTTTGGAAAGGAGGATGGATGCGATGCATGACATCCATAGCAGGTTCACACGTGATCTAACCCAGGCTGTAATAACCCCAATTTTTAGAATTTTTGAAACACAGATGAATAGTAACTTTTGGTGATGATGCTGATTAAGAAAAATTATCAGACCACACTATATAGGAATACTGTTATGGAAATTCTAAGATCGTATTAGTATTCCATAAAGTAAATGAGTGTATATAAAGGTCGTTAGAATTCAAATCCGGACACTTTGATTTTTCCCGAAAATCCACCAGATACCGAAAGAGTTGAGTATAAGGTAACATGATTAAAAGGATTTAAATTCAAGGATTATAAGAGAGGATCATAAAAGGAATATAAAATATTGAGAAAGGTTAGGGGAACCCAAGTAATAAGATCCCGGATATGATCCCTCAAATGACCAACGAGAACGAACGATAAGCGAATCGTATAACCATTAAGCGATTAAGAAATACAAGAAAGATTAGTGCAAAGATCAAGGCAATAAATCAAACACATAGGCAAGGAGTAAGCCAAGGATGCTTCCACCACCAAACATGGATAAGTGGCAAAGAAATGAGGCCATCATTGTGACACCAAGCTTAATTATCATCCAGTCACTTAATCAAGCCATTATCCACACAAATATCAACCACACTTCATTTCTCACCACACAATCAACCAAGACAAGTCAAAATACTCTCTTCCCCCTTTTTAACAAGCTCTCCCCCCATCTTTATTCAAGAAACCCGAGAGGAGAAAGAAATGAAAATGGAGGAAGATAAAATGCTTGTATCTTGAGTTTCTCTTGGCCGTTATGCGCGTTCTACCTATCAAATTGAAGCCCTCGAGAAGCTCTACACAATTAGGATAACCAATATCCTCACCTTCTTGACTTCCATACCCGTTTTTAATGTTTTACAGTTCAGGGGAATAGTGTTTCAAGAATTAACTTTGTGTTCTTAATTTTGTTTTGAGGTTTTAATCATTATAAGGCTAGTAAAGAATTATCTAAGGTTTGTTAAGCATTACCCACTCTCCAAGGAAGGTATAACCTCTTCCCCTCTTTGTGTTTAAGCCATATCATGAGTTTTAAACTTGTTCTTTAAGAGTTCTTGTATGTTTGTATGATTTTAGAGTAGTTATGAACTTTAAATTGAAGTTATGAGTTATTATGTAAATGGATGATTGTGAGGAACTTGTTTTGGTGTATGATGAAATTGAGGGGCTGTTTGGAATGTTATAATGTAGTATGTTGATTGTTGGGTTGGTTTGGTATGGTTGTGGTCTTGTAATAAAATTTGGAATCGTTAAAATCATAGCCATTATAATGCCTGATTTCTTTTAAGCTTAATTTGCACTAGAAAGTAGGCATGCGAACCCCTCTGATCAAATTTGAACACTGCAATTATTGGATAGGTTGTATTTTAAGCTTCGTTTTGATATGTGGTTCGCCTAAATCGGACTTACGGTTTAGGAGTGTTTTAGTAAACGGCGTTTCGCGGCCATACCACCACAAAACGCCGAACTTGTAAAATGTTTCCAAAAATCGTAAAAGACTTAGTTGGTCCCGAAACTTTTTGATAACCTGTATGGGACATTAAATAAGAGTGTTGAGTTGAAGTCGCCTTAAAAATGTTATCTCTCAATTTAATAAAAATAGTGGAGCCGAGGGTACGTAAGTGACGCCATTAGTAAACAACCTAGTAGTCGAGTGTTAGCGCTCCTAAGTGTCAAGAATTGAGTAGTCGCATGGTGACCGAAGGTTAACCTTGTACATTGATGACATTGTAGGTTACCAGAGTGATTTCAGACCACTGACTACCGCCGTACTTTCAGACAAGTTTTCTACCCATAATACTGTTGTTGTGATGTAATATATTGATGCATTATCTTGAGATATGTGCATGGTTATTATTAGCAAAGTCTTACGATATATTGGAGCATGTTGATATGATATATATATATATATATACATGCATGCCTGTTGTGAAATCTTGATATTCTATTATCAATTCAAATGCTTATAAACTGCATAATACCTATGCTAGAGATAAGTAGTAGTCGCGTATACCCTTAGTATAGGGGACCCAAAGGTGAATATTTTTCTAAACCGGGAGTCGATGTTCCCGAGTATAATATATATATGTATATATATAGTTTTCTATAACTATTAATCGAATAAGGTATATTCGATAGTTTTGAATAATAATCAAACTTATTTTCGATTATTCAAATAAAGATCGTACTTTCGTATAAGTATATCTTTGTTATTATTATTCGTTTCAAGTATGAGTTTTTAAAACTTCTAATTTATTTATTTTTATAAAGATTATCCTTTATGGGAAAATTATTTAAATAATAATATTCAGATATTTTCCAACATATTGGGACTGATTTATTTTATTAAATCAGCATTACTCCAAACATTCTTAAAAATATTTTCGAGTCTTCAAAATAATTTTAAAAGTTAGAGCGGATCCCAAAACTCATTTTCAAATTTAAGATCTTCCTTTCGAAGGGGACTTGAATACTCACTCAAAAATCCGAGGGATCCGGCTCTGTGGTGTATTTTATATTCGCAACGAGGTTGCTGTTTTGAGAAAACAATTTGATTACTTGCCCAACGTTCGGGAAGTAAGTCCATCTAATTGAGTCGGCATAAGCGACAGGCCGGGGTACGGTCTATGAAGGTGTAAGAGGGTGGGTGACAGTCCATCCACGCGTGAGTGGCCGGGTAACGGTCTAGCGCGAGGTCCTAATGCCGCCAGGGTGATGACCGGCGAGGAATTCATCCATCTAAAGTAGAAAAGGTTACTTATTGGTATCTTTTCCTAATCTGCAAGATATCGGGTTTATGCCTAAATTCTCTTCGTTCCAAATTTATTGGGTATTATAACTCTGTTTATACTTTTCATAACAGAGGGTTTCAAGGAATGTAAGAGAGATATATATATATATAGGTGTATATATATATCGGGAATTAATGAAGTATCTAGTAAATTCATTTCTTTAAATGATATTTCAAAGATTGAATCTATTCAAGTCTTATCTCGTAGTCTCATCTATGTGATGAACTTTAGAAACTGATTATACCTTGAACGGTGGTAGTTCAAGTAGTATTCAGAAAAGATATAAGTATATTGGAGTATCTTGTAACTTCATCTTTTCAACTTATATCTAGTAAATGATTATCTTATTCATGATAAAGATTTTCAGAAAAATGTTGAGACAAGGTTAGATATATGAGATCACCTTGCAACGATATTTTTATACAGTTATAGACTAGAACTCTGTGTATATTATGCATGGAAGCGGATTTCAAAGATTTTGAAAAGTATATATACATATATACTGATTATTTTGGTACTTGGTCGCGTTAAGATATCAAACTTGGTTCATTTTTGCCTGACCAAGACTTTCATGAGTACTATGAGAATGCTCATATATTGTTAATTATTATACATATTATTTCGGTGGGCTTGTTGCTCACCCTTGCTTTCTTCTTTCATCACACAACAACAGATAGACAAGATGAACAGTACCAAGCTCCCAATTCGCGAGTGGATAGGAAACGTTCCGCAGTTTCCTATAGGCGTTGATGCCGCTGTAGCTGAGGTAGGAACTACGAATAGGCTAGGATTTCAACTTTTGATGTACCAGACTTATGTATATTTACGAATTGTAGTAATGGCAAAGATTATGTAAATCTATTCAGAAATCCTTTTGAGGTGTAATGACTTATAATTGTGGAATAAAATGACTTGTGTTATTTTTGGTATTCATCTTTGAGAGTATAACTTGTGGTGTGTCTGTATATTGTGGGGTCACAGTACGCGGTAGTTGTTTGTTTATTAAGATTGAGTATTATTAAGGGAAATGGAACTCGTGACAACCCATATCCCTGACCCCGGATTTGGGGGTGTTACAGAAATGGTATCAGAGCTAAGTGTTATAAACCTCAGAGATGATGCGTCGTTAAAATGATAAGTTCACTACGATAACAAGAACTCTTGCCAAGTTAATAGTCGGACTACCTAACGTAGTACTGACAGTTAAAACCCTTATGGGAACCCTTATAAATATCATGATAGTAACATAGATCGATATAGTGGGGCACCGAACCCTGAGGTTGAGGAGCAACAACGCGATGTTGTTTTATTACATATTGGGGATCAGATTGTGGATCCAATGGAGCACCTTAACGAGGGACTAGATGATGTTCATGTTAAGGAAGTAGCGGTTGGGGATGTTATCCCAGAAGGGATTGTTGCTGAAGAGGATCTCGTGGGAGATCCTGACAAGAATGAAGAAAGGACCACTGAGAAATTGATGACCATGGCCAGGGCGACTACCAGAGGTAGGATTGGCCGGTTACTACCGGAGGTTCGTTCAAGTTTGCAAAGATAGTAGCCCTTTAACGCGGCTTACTCATAAGATTGAGAAGTTCGAATGGATAGAGAAATGCAAGAGCTGCTTCCAAGGACTGAAGAAAAGATTGGTGACGACCCCTATGTTGGAGTTGCCGGATGGAAAAAGTGATTTTGTGATTTATAGTGACGCTTCACACAAGGAATTAGGGAGTGTTCTTATACAACACGTCAAGGTAATCGCGTGCGCGTCAAGACAATTAAGTGAATATAAAATTTGATATCCCACCCATGATCTTGGGCTCACGACAATAGTTTTTTCCCCTAAAGATTGGAGGCACTACTTGTATGGAGAGAAATGCGAGATTTATACAAACAATAAGAGCTTAAGTATATTTCCACGCAGAAAGAGCTCAACATACGCCATAGTAGGTGGTTAGAGCTAATCAAGGATTACGATTATGAGAAAATTTATCATCCAGGGAAAGCCAATATGGTGGCTAACGCCCTTAGTAGAAAGGAGAGACTCAAGATGTAATTTCTTTGGGAGAGTTGATAAGAGATTTTGAGAAAATGGAAATAGAAGTGAAAGTAACCGGAGCCGGTACTGAAAAGCTGTTTGAGATTGTAATGCAGCCCGAATTATTAGAAAAGATCATATGGTGCCAAGAAAAAGTGATGAATGAAGGCAGAGAGCGAACGAATAGAGAAGAGATTAATACCGAGAAAGATGATAAGAGAATAATGAGGTATTCCTACAGAATTTGGGTTCCAAATGTTTAAAAACTTAAGGACGGGATCTTAGATGAAAGCCATAGTTCGAGGAATAAGATTTAGGGCAAACCCTGAATATGATAGTCAGGGAGGTCGCCATCAAGAAAGAAGGAACCCACATAATGAGATGGTAAACAAGGATTTTAACGTATAAGATAACCCCGATTATGGGAGAAGGATGAAACATTTCATATTGAGAAAACAGAAGTCGAGCAAGATAGGGAGAACCAGGATGGTACTCCTATGGGGAAATTCATGGACCTGCCTAAACAAACTTATACTTTATCCCCAACCACCACCCTGAGGAAACAATATGGTGGGAAATTCTTTCAGGACTTTAAGTCGCTAAGCTCTCAGAGTTCTAAGGAACAAGCTGACCCAGTCGAGATAAGAGCCTGGCTAAAGGAAATAGAGGAATCTTTTAAGATTTTATATGATCGATGAAGCGCAAAAGACTGTTTTTTCCACTTACCTAACTAAGAGAGAGGCCACCCGCTGGTGGAAGGCTAAGGAAGATAGAGAGAAAGTGTAGAAGTTTTAAAACCAGGCCAGAAGCGGACAAGTATGATGAATTATGAATCTAAGTTGTAAAAGTTGGCAAGATTCGTCCTGAGGACATGAATCCCAGAATAACATGATGTTTGAAGTCAATGAATAATGGGTTCATGAAATGAAGTGGAAAGGAATATAAAGGCAATAGAGTTTGAGGAATGATAAGGGAGTTGGGTATGAGGAAACCCTAAAAACTCGTAGTAATAGAAATAAAAAAGTGTGTGATCATCAGGATGAGGGTGATTCACCATGAGTTAAAGTTGATGGTTGAAGGCATAAATGATATATATATATATACTTTATCCCCTTTAAGTTGGGAGTATTCGAAGACACTTCGAGATAGATCGATGGGATAATAAGAAAACACGGATGGACCGAGGAGACAAGAAAGAAAGAAATTAGGAAATTGGATGAAGGAAGTGACCTTCAAGAATATGAGGTGTATGTAACACCAGTGACTGGATACCCAAAAGGAGACACCAGGTACAAAAGATATCCCAACATTGAGATGACTATTAAGATAAATAACAGAGTTAAATGAGTCATTAGAACTAAAAAGTTCACGTTGAACACGACCAATATCTTCCAGAACGTCCCTGCTATCATTATCAAATCGAGCAAGAAAAGTGGATAACTGTGTTATCTTTTGGAGGCCATATGGAATGACCTCATTTTGAATAAGGATGTTATTGTGAAATTAGGCATAGACTATCGAGGTTAGAATGATTGTATAAGATACCCTTATCAGGGATATATGACTTGATTTATCTATGGAATGATGCAAGTACATTTTAAAAGTGGAATTAAGGATAGAACCTCGATAACTTGAGATTAACCATGGGGGGAATGCATAAAGGTTGGCATTTTACCCTTAATAGGGACATTATGAGTTTGGGTAGTATGGAATGAATGACTAAGGCAACGACAACCTTTAAAGATCAGTGGAGAAAGTTTTCAGGACTATATAGATAATGGTTCTAATATTAGTAAATGGTATCTTGATATGCCTTGTACCTGGGGTGTACATGATGAAGGATTCAAGGATAACCTTAGAGGTCTTACAAGGAGAAAGGTAATATTCAAAGTTCTGAAGAATAGAAATTTTGATAAAGGAAATATGACGTAATTATAATAATGCCAGGTGGGCACGTGATGAACCATAAGAAAGTATGGATCGATCCAATGAAGGCCGAGATTGGTGAAAAGAAGAAGGACCCAAGATAAAAGACGTCCTAAGTATGATTGAGAGTCAGTCGTGATAATGTTAACCTCTAAAGACCGAGGAAATAACTTATGGAAAAATGGTGATTTTTTTTACTCACCAGATTTTAAGGAAAAACATCTTCACACAAGCAGTGATTGGAAATGAGGTAGAAAATTTAGTTGTAGATCGTTCAAAAGACATCAATTTTATGGAACTATTACTATCAGGAAAGGCCAATGAGGTGGCCGACACTCTAACTGTAAGAGAGCAATTATAGGCGCTCGTGCCAGAGGAATACAGTAATGATGGTTAAAGCCATGAAGGTTGTATTATGGTGTGAAAGATTGACATTCCTTCTGATGATTGTGCGATACTCAACCGTAATAATAGTTTGGTAAAGATTTAATTCATGTAGCGTTATGAGCGGGCTACCTATCTTAGAAGGTCCTATCTTGAGATAAGCCAGGACCATGTTACGAAAGGACTAAATGAACCTTTGAGTTTCATGTCTCCTAATAAATACATATGGTTAATAATGGTATTAGCCTGCTATCGTTGCTTTCATTGAAACTCTTCTGCAATTTTATCTCCTTCATGTTATGTATGTACATCAGGATCAGGAGTGTTCTTCATGAATCATGAATGGTGATTATGTTACCTCTTTAGAAGAATTTGATATGACAGGTATGGACTCCGTATGGTTAGCTATTAAGATTCCAAGGAAAACGAATGACTACATTAGGTCCACGGTGGACTATAGTAATGCATCAATGATTCTGCGAATAATGAGACGATAAAAACCGTGAAAGTTGTATTGTAATGGATGTTAAGATTGAGTACCCCTAATCGGGTCGTGGTGATGCATAATTTATCATTGATAGACTAAATAAGTCGATTATCTACCTATTCAATATTTATTCCTTCTTATCAAAAGAGAGTCGTATTACTATACGAGGAAGGTTGCGGTGCAAGCATAGAATTCTAGTAACCATAATGTGTAGAATAAGATCCCAGATTCGATTTTCGATGTCGAGGGAGTTCAAAGGTGATTGTGTATAAGCTCGAGCAAGAGCATGGGTCCATAGAATGATGGATGGAATAGCAAAAATGTTTAGGCATGTGAAATGCGATAGTATAATACTTGATGTTGATATATATATATACATATATGTTTTGTTCTCCTATGACAAACCTCTATAGTTCAGAGGTAGATTCCAAGCCAGATATTTTGTGGTAGTATTTTTTTATACAAGTCTCTTCAATTAGTTCTTTTCTCTCCTTTTCATTTCGTGTAAGTTGAGAAGAACAACCCTTCTAGAAGGGGGGGTATTGCCGAATTACTATCTATCTGTGTGATAGAAGCCTAGTAGGATACCACATGTTGTTTAATTGCTTGTCAAGTAATAAAGGTTGGCCACCTTCTGTACTAACTATGCGATGTAACAAATGTTCATGATCATAGTGATCTCTCAATAAATTCTTTACTTCTATATGAACGACCAAGCTTTCGAAGATGGAGGCAGCTAGAGATGAAGTGGTACCAGGTTGACGCGATTATTAAAAGGTTATAGAACGCTAACGAGCAAAAGTGTAACCAGTATAAAATTAGGTACGAAAGATAGTAACGATTACAAACTGGAAAAGAGTGTGTATTGAGAAGCAAAAGTTATAACGCTAGAAGCTATGATGAGAGTCTGTGCAATAGACTTGAAAGAATTTGGAATGATCACTTAACGCGGATTGAGTTTTTTTACGACAATAGATCGTATGTCAGTATTGAGAGGTCGCCTTATGAGATCTTTGAGGGAAGACAATGTCGATCTCCCTTATAATAGGATGAAGTTGGAGAGCGTAAGATGCTCGGACCCGAAGTGGTCCAAAGGACCAAAGATATAGTGGATCTAATCAGAGGACGACTGGTAGAAACCCCGGGATGGATGGAAGAAGTATGCTGATTTGACTAGAAAGGACCAAGAGTATAAAATAGGGGACCTAGTGCTGTTAAAGGTATCCCCTTGGAAACCCTTGGAAATGATTGATGAGGTTCGGAAAGAAAGGAAAGTTAAGTCCATAATTTGACGGACCCTTGGATATATTAAGACACATTGAGAAGTTAGCATATGAGCTAGCCCTACCCCCGAACCTGTAGCAAGTTCATAACGTGTTCCACATATCAATGTTAAGGAAGTGTAATTCGGATTCCAGACAAATAGGGGCATATGAGCGCATAGACATGCAACCAGACTTAACCTATATGGAGCAACCAGGAAGGGTTATAGATCAAAAAGGCACAAGTGCTTAGGAGAAGGGTCATTAAACTAGTCAGAGTTTGGTGGTAGAACCACAATGTGGAAAATTGACTTGAGATTTAGAAAGTGCACCGCTAAGAAAGTATCCCTATTCATTTTCTATCCGATTCCGGGATGAAACACTTTGAAGGAGGGGAGACTGTAAGAGAGGATCATAAAAGGAATATAAAATTTTGAGAAAGGTTAGGGGAACCCAAGTAATAAGATCCCGGATATGATCCCTCAAACGTCCAACGAGAACGAACGATAAGCGAATTGTAACACCCCAAATCCGGGATCGGGGATCCGGGTTGTCACGAGTTCTATTTCTCTTAATAACACCCAATCTTAATAAACAATCAACTACTCTGTACTGTGACCCCACAATAAACACACACACCACAAGTTATAGTCTCAGAGATGAATATCCAAAAGTAACACGAGTCATTTTATTCCAAAATTATATGCCATTACACCTTAAAAAGGTTTCTGAATAGATTTACATTTCTTTTCCATTATTACAATTGATAAAGATACATAAGTCTGGTACATCAAAAGTTGAAGCCTAGCCTATTGGTAGTTCCTACCTCAGCTACAGCGACATCAACGCCTATAGGAAACTGCGGAACGTTTCCTATCCGCTCGCGAATTGGGAGCTTGGTCCTGTTCATCTTTTCTATCTATTATTGTGTGATGAAAGAAGAAAGCAAGGGTGAGCAGCAAGCCCACCAAAATAATATGTATAATGATTAACAATATATGAGCCTTCTCATAGTACTCATGAAAGTCTTGGTCAAAAGAAATGGACCAAGTTGATATCTTAACGCGACCAAGTCGCAAAATATTCAGTATATATATACATATATATACTTTTCACAATCTTTGAAATCCTCTGACATGTATAATATACACAGAGTTCCAGTGTATAACTGTATAAAAATATCGTTGCAAGGTGATCTCATATATCTAACCTTGTCTCAACGTTTTTCTGAAACTCTTTGTTATGCATAAGATAATCATTACTAGATATAAGTTTAAAAGATGAAGTTACAAGATACTCCAATATACTTATATCTTTTCCAAATACTGCTTGAACTACCACCGTTCAAGTTATAATGAGCTTTCAACAGTTAACAAGACAAGATTTGAATAGATTAAATCTTTAAAATATCATCAAAATACAATGAAGTTATGAGATACTTCATTTGATGCAAACATCATTTTGAAAACTTGACCCTGCCAACACTCAACAATCGCCCAACCGTAGCCTTTCTAGCGAAGTGCTCTGGGTAGTGTTGAAGAAATATCCAATTGGATGATGAACTCATTACGGGAGTTTGCCGCGCCAGGAAGACCACTTACGATGATCAGTCGTAGTAGTGCAACCCCACCATTTTCTACATATAGAGGAGAACCTGTTGGATTTACTTGTCAACCGAACACTGGACTCCTAAGGAATGGACCGTCTTAGCGGAACTTCCAGGCCATTTTGGGCCAATATAATAAGGCTGGGCCGGCGCCACTCGACCACTTATGCCACTCCTAGTTCAGATGAAATCCATGACTCTGAAACGTAAAGCTCGTCCCCCCTTTCCCCAAGTAGAAACTTGTTGATACGGCTCCACCAAGAAGTCGTATCTAGTTGGAAAGGAAAACTCACCGATATTTCCCAGGCGATGCCTGTTAATGGATTAACTTGTTCCAAGAATTTTATTTCCCGAGTGTTGGGTAAGTAATCAAAATTATTTTATCAAGACAGCAACCTTGTTGCGAATATAAAACACACCACAGAGCCGGATCCCTCAGGTTTTGAGCGAGTATTTAAATCCCCTTCGAAAGAAGGATCTTAAATATAAAAATGAGTTTTGGGATCCGCTCTAACTTTTAAAAATCATTTTAAAGACTCAAAAACACTTTAAAGAGTGTTTGGAGTAATGCTGATTTAATAAAGTAAATCAGTCCCAATATATTAGAAAATATCTGAATATTATTATTTAAATAATATTTCCATAAAGAATAATCTTTATAAAAATAATTGAAGTAGATGTTGTAAAACTTATACTTGAAATGACTATTAAATAACCAAAGATATACTTATACGAAAGTAATATCTTTATTTGAATAATCAAAAGTAAGTTTGATTACCGACACATTATTCTTTAATAAAATAAAGAATATTAATTAGTAAATAAATCGGAGTCATAAGCCCTCGAATGAATATTCAAATTAATATTCATTAATAAAATAAACGGAGTCATAAGCCCTCGAATGAATATTCAAAATAATATTCAATAAATAAAATAAGCGGAGTCATATGTCCTCGAATGAATATTCAAAATAATATTCATTAATAAAATAAAGTTATCGAATAAACCTTATTTGATTCATAGTTTTAAAAACTATTCATATATATATATATATAAATATTATACTCGGGAGCCTCGACTCCCGGTTTTAGAAAAAGTTCACCTTTTGATCCCCTATATTAAGGGTATACGCAAAAACCGCTTATCTCTAGCATAGGTATTATGCAACTAATAAGCATTTGAACCAACATATATATAATTCAAGAATATGAAACAAGCATGCATATATACCATATCACAAGCTACAATATATCGCAAGAATTTGCAAATAACAAATATGCATTTATCACAAGATCATGCATATACACATATACATCACAACAACAGTTATACGGGTAGAAAACTTGTCTGAGTGCTCCCGGATAGACTTAAGCTTAGAGTGGGTCTGATAACCTATGAACAACAACATAAGTCGGAATTAAACCCCGGTCGCTTAAGAAGCTAGACTTTAACCATTTAGAGTCCTAACGTTCGCTTTCGCGCTTAACGATTCACTTAAGTCGCTCGAGTACTCTCGGCTCCACCATTTTTAATAAATTAACCATTAAGGGTTTTAAGGCGATTCTTTCACGAGTGTCTTACCAACTGCCTAATACACTTTACATAAATGATTCATACTCCCATTTAGTCCTTTAAGGTCTTTAACCTATGTTTCAAAGTAAGGCGAGGGGTAATGGTTCGGTCGCGAAACGTCGTTACTTAAAACGGTCGTTTCTCCTAAACCGTACATCGGAATCAAACGAACTACATATCAAAACGAAGCTCGTAACATGAACTATCTAATCATGGCAATGGTCAAAACCTAGCAGTGAGTTCACGGGTCCTAATGTTAAGAACAAAAACAGCCTAAAGTAAATTGGACATTACGACGGCTATGTTTACGCGATTTCCCAAATTTAAACCATTCCAAAACAACACCAAACTATCACCAATCAATCTATACAACCAAAATCCATCCTCACTACATCATAACAGCCCCAATCAACTCAACATTAACAATTTATACTTATTCTTAAACTTGAATTTGAACTATACTTAAGTCCTTTAACAAAACTATAAGATTTCAACCTTCAATTCACTACCATTCCAACCCAAACTCTAAACCAACAAGCATCAAGCTACTCTTTACCATAACTATCAAAATCATCCTAATATACAAATTAAAGCTAGGGTTTGGAGATGTTATACCTTCCTTGAAGCTTTTAATCAATGAAAGATCCTTGGAATGCCCCTGGAAGCCTTGATCTATGCTTAAGCTACCTTGAACTTTCATAAAAAATCAAGAAAACCAAAGTTATTTCTTGAAGGTTACTATTCACCATCTGCTTCCTTGATTTATTGGAAGAGATTGTGAAGGAATTAGAAGCTTAAACTTATAGGATATCCTTATCTATGTACAAGGAACCTTAGATAATTACCTTGTGATTTAACAATGCTTGGAACTTGATTTTTGATTTTTCTTCCTTTGAAAAGAAGAAAAAGCCGAGAGCAATGTTGAAGAAATGAATAAAATTTTGTGTTTGCTTTGATTTGTTTTGGCTAGCTTCGTTGTTTTGGTTTTGTTTTTGGTTAATTACCTTTCTAACCTTGAACTTTGTGTGGTTTACAATCATCCAACAATTCCTTCCCTTATGTCATGCTTATGTCACCTTGCACATGTCATAATGCTTCCACTTGTCCACACCTTGTGATTTGATGATGTCACAATCCTTGGCTTCTTGTACAAGCTTGTCTCCTGGTCACTTATTTGTTTTACGGTTCGCTTATCTTTCGTTCTCGTTTATCGTTTGAGAGATCATATCCGGGATCATATTACTTGGGTTCCCTTAACCTTTCTCAATACATTATATTCCTTTTATGATCCTCTCTTATAATCCTTTAATTTAAATCCTTTTTATCCTGTTACCTTATACTCAATTCTTTCCGTATCTAGTGGATTTCCGGGAAAATCAAAGTGTTCGGAATTGGATTCCGACGATCTTTACATACACTTATATACCATATAGAGTACTAATAAAATCTCAGAATATCCATAACAGAACCCCTACATAGTGTGGCATGAAAAGTTTTCTGGTTCAGAAATTTCAGCAAAAACACTATTCACAAGGGTTAAAAAAATTTCAAAATTTTGGGGTTATTACAGTCTCCCCTCCTTAAAAGGATTCCGTCCCAGAATCAAATAGAAAACAAATGGGGGTACTTTTCTAGCATTGCGCCCTCTAGTTCCCAAGTTGATTCTTCCACATTATGATTCTGCCATAGCATTCTGACTAGCTTGATCACTTTGTTCCGAAGCACCTGCTCCTTCTTATCTATAATCCTTACTGGTTTCTCCACGTAAGTCAGATCTGGTTACATATCCACATGCTCGTACTCCACTATGTGTCTGGAATCCCGATGATACTTCCTTAGCATTGACACATGGAACACATTATGAACTTGGTGTGGGTTCGGGGGTAAGGTTAGCTCGTAAGCCAACTTCCCAATCCGTCTTAGTATCTCAAAAGGTCCAATGTATCTTGGGCTTAGTTTTCCTTTCTTTCCAAATCTCATTAATCCTTTCTAAGGGAATACCTATAACAGCACTAGGTACCCTACAACCTATTCTTTGTCCTTTCGTGTCAAATCAACATACTTCTGATGTCCATCTTGGGCTACTACCAACCGTCCTTAGATTAGATCTATTATATCCTTGGTCCTTTGGAATACTGCAAGTCCGAGCATCTTGCGCTCTACAACTTCATCCTAACATAAGGGAGATCGACATAGTCTTCCCTCAAGGATCTCATAAGGCGATACCTCGATACCTGACATATGATCTATTATCGTGAGAAAACTCAATCCACGTTACGTGATCCTTCCAAATTCTTCCAAGTCTATTGCACAGAATCTCATCATAGCTTCTAGCATTATAGCTTTTGCTTCTTAATACCCATTCTTTTCCAGTTCATAATCGCTACTATCTTCCGTTCCTAATATTATACTGGTTATACTTTTGCTCGTTAGCGTTCTATAACCTTTTAATAACCACGTCAACCTTAGTATCACGAATGTGTTTCCATTCCGGATACCACCATAACTTTACTACTCCTTTTTCAGCTGTTTTTGTTTTCCAAAGTTTGATCAATCATATAGAAGTAAAGGAATTTGTTGAGAGATCACTATGATCATGAACACTTGTTATATCGCATAGTTAGTACAGAAGGTGGCCAGCCTTTAGTACTTGACAAGCAATTAAATAATAGATGGTATCCCACTAGGCTTCTATCACACCGATAGATAGTCATTCGGCAATACCTCCCCTTCTGGAAGGGTTGTTCTTCTCAGCTTATACAAAATGAAAAGAAGAGAAAAGAACGAATTGAAGAGAATTGTGTATATGAAAAAAATATACTGCCACAAAACATCTGGCTTGGAACCTACCTCTGATCTATAGAGGTCTGTCATAGGAGAACAAAACATATGTGTATATATATCAAGTATTATCGCATCACATTTCACATGCCTAAATATTTTTGCTATTTCCTCCATCATTCTATGGACCCATGCTCTTGCACGAGCTTATACACAATCACCTTTGAAACTCCCTCGTCATCGAAAATCGAATCTGGGATTTCATTCTTGACATCACCGTTACAAGAATTCTATGCTTGCACTGCAACCTTCCTCGTATAGTAATACGACTCTCTATTGATAAGAAGGAATAAATATTCAATAGGTAGATAATCTACTTAATTAGTCTATCAATGATAACTTATACATCACCACGACCCGATTAGTGGTACTTAATCTCAACATCCATTCCAATACAACTCTCATGGTTGTAATCAGCTCATTACTCGCAGAATCATTGCTGCATTACTATGGTCCACTACTGACCTACTGTCATCATTCACATTCCATGAAATCTTAATATCTAACCATACGGAGTCCATACCTGTCGTATCAAATTCTTCTAAGGAGTTAACATAATCACCATTCATGATTCATGAAGAATACTCCAGATCCTGACGTACATTCATGACATGAAGCAGATAAAATTGCAGAAGAGTTTCAATCAAAGCAACGATAGCAGGTTAATACCATTCTTAATCATATGCCTTCATTAGAAGACTTAACTCAAAGGTTCGTTTAGTCCTTTTTGAAATATGGTCCTGGATTATTCTCAAGATAGGACCTTCTAAGATAGATAGCCCGCTCATGGCGATTACACGAATTAAACCTTTACCAACTACTATTACGGTTGGGTATTGCACAGTCATCAGAAGGAATGTCAATCTTCCAAACCATAATACAACCTTCATAGCTTTAACCATCATCACTGTATTCCTTTGGCACAAGTGCCTATAATTATCCTCTTACCTTTAAAGTGTCGGCCACCTCTTTGGCCTTTCCTGATAGTAAAATTTCCTTACAGTCAATGTCATTTTAACCACCTCCAAATAAATTTTCTACCTCATTTCAATCACAGCTTATGTGAAGATGTTTTCCTTAAAATCAGATGAGTAAAAAAAATCACCATTTTTCCATAAGTTATTGCCTCAGTCTTTAGAGATTAATCACTGTCACGACTGACTCTCAATCATACTTAGAACATCTTTTATCTTAGGCTCTAATTGCCCTGAACAATTTCGACCTTTACTGGTTCGATCCATACTTTCTCGTGGTTTAACACGTGCCCCACTTGGCATCATTATAATTACGTCATATTTTCTTTATCAACATTTTTTACTCTTGAGAATTTTGAATATTACCTTTCTCCTTGTAAACCCTCTAAGGTTATCCTTGAATCGTTCCTCCTGTATTCCCTAGATACAGGGCATATCGAAATACCCTTTACTAATACTATAACCATTGTCTATATGTTTCTGAAAAATTTCCCCACCGATACTTAAAGGTTGTTATTACCTTAATCCTTTCCAATTCATACTGTCAAAACTCATATTATCCCTATTAAGGGTGAAATGCCAACCTTTATGCATTCCCCTAGGATTCATTTTAAGTTACCGATGTTCTATCCTTAATTCCACCTTTAAAAAGGTACATGCATCCTTCCATGGATAAATCAAGTCATATATCCCTGATAAGGGTGTCTTATTCAATCATTTCCACCTCGATAGTATATGCCTAATTTCACAATAACATCTGTATTCAAAATGAGGTCAATTAATATGGCCTCCAAAGGATAACAACGGTTATCCGCTTTTCTTGCCTAATTTGGTAACGATAACAAGGATGTTCTGGAAGATATTGGTGGTGTTCAACGTGAACTTCTTCTTAATAATTCCTTATTTACTTTTGTTGTTTATCTCAACAGTCACCTTGATGCTGGGATATCTTTCATACCTGGCGTCTCCCTTTCTGGGTATCAAGCCACCGGTCTTACACTTCACATTCTCGAAGGTCACTTCCTTCATCCACTTTTCCTAATTTCTTACTTCCTTGCCTCCCCAGTCTATCTGCGTCTCATTATTTATCCTTTGAACTATCTCAAGGTTTCCTTGAATCCTCCCAACTTAAAGGGGGTACAATATATGTATCTCTTATGCCTTCAACCAGCAATTTAACTCATGGTGAATCACCCTCATCCTGACGATTATATACTTTTATATTTCTATTGCTACGAGTCTTTAGGGTTTCCTCATACCCAACTTACTTATTATTCCTCAAACTCTATTGCCTTTTTATTCCTTTCCACTTCAGTTTCTTTTTAATTTCCTTTCTCTTATCATTATTTTATAAACCAACACAACATAAGCATTGATTTCAAATATCCCGTCATTCTGGATTCGTGTCCTTAGAACGAATCTTGACAACTTTTACAGCTTAGATTCATAATTCATCATACTCGTCCGCCTTTGTTCTGGCTCTAAAGCTTTTACACTATCTCCATAACCTTGGGAAGTACTTTCCCGAAACAATTGACTGAACTTTAATCAGTTTATTCTAACCTCTGGCTCCGTGCCTTTCTTGGTCTTTCACCAGTGGTGGCCCTTCTCTTAGGAGGGTAAGTGACAAAAATAGTCTTTTGTGATTCGTCCATCATTTAGAATCTCAAATGATTCCTATATTTCCTTTAGCCAGACTCTTGCCTCGACTGGTTCAGCTTGTTCCTTGGAACTCTAAGGGCTTAGCGTCTTAAAGGTCCTGAAAGAATTTCTCACCGCATTGTTTCCTCAGGGTGGTGGTTGGGGATAATAGTCTAAGTTCTGTCTAGAAAAGTCCATAAATTTTCGTATAGGAGTACCGTCTGGGGTCTCCTTTCCTTACTCGACTTTTGTTTCCTTAGTCTGAACATTCCCTCCTCCTCCCCATAATCGGGGTCCTTCTACATATTTTAAATCCTCATTTTCCACTTCATCATGTTATGGGTTCCTTCGATCTTGATGGCGACCTCCCTGACTATCACGTTCAGGGTTTGCTCTAAATCTTATTCCTTAAACTAGCTTTCATCTAAGATCTCATCTTTAAGCTCTTGAACATTTGGAACCCAAATTCTGTAGGAATACCTCATTATTCCCTTATCATCTTTCTCGGTATTAATCTCTTATCTATTTGTTGGCTCTCTGCCTTCATTCATCACTTTTTCTGGCATAATATGTTCTTTTCCGATAATTCGGGCTGTATTGCAATCTCAAACATCTTTTCGATACCGTCTCCGGTTACCTTCACTTCTATTTCCATTTTCTCAAAATCTCTCATAAACTCTCCCAAAGACATTATCATCTTGAGTTTCTCCTTTTTACTAAGGGCATCAGCCACCACATTGGCTTTCCCCGAATGATAAAGAATCTCCCAATCAATATTCTTGATTAGCTCTAACCGCCTCCTCTGGCGTATGTTGAGCTCTTTCTACGAGAAAATGCACTAGAGCACTTATGGCTTAGGTAAATCTCGCACTTCTCTCCATACAAGTAGTGCCTCCAATCTTTAGGAAAAAACTATTGCCACGAGCCCAAGCTCATGGGTGAGGATATCGAATTTTATATTCCCTTAATTGTCTTGACGTGTACACGATTACCTTGATGTGCTGTATAAGAAGCACCTTAATTCCTTATGCGAAGCGTTACTACAGATCACAAAATCTTCTTTTCCATCCGGCAATGCCACCATAGGGGCCGTCACCAATCTTTGCTTCAGTTCTTAAAAGCTGTTCTCGCATTTCTCTATCCATTCGAACTTCTCAGTCTTACGAGTAAGCCGCGTTAAAGGGGCTACTATCTTTACAAACTTGAACGAACCTCTGGTAGTGACCGGCCAATCCTACCTCTGGTAGTTGCCCTAACCATGGTCATCAATTCCTCAGTGGTCCTTTATTCATTCTTGTCAGGATCCTTCTCAGCGATAATCCCTTCTAGGATAACATCCTCAACCGCTACATCCTCAATATGAACATCATCCGGTCCCGTGTTAGGACGCTCTATCGAGTCCACAATCTGATCTCCAATAACTAATAAAACATCATCGCGTTGTTGCTCCTCAACCTTAGGGTTCGGAGTCCCGCTACCATATACGGTAACGAACTACGCTCCTATCATGATATTTATAAGGGTTCCCATAAGGGTTTTAACTGTCAGTACTACGTTAGGTAGTCCGACTATGAACTTGGCAAGAGTTCTTATTATCTTAGTGAACTTATTATCTTAACGTCACATCATCTCTGAGGTTTATAACGCTTGGCTCTGATACCATTTCTGTAACACCCCCAAATCCGGGGTCGGGGATCCGGGTTGTCATGAGTTCCATTTCCCTTAATAACACCCAATCTTAATAAACAATCAATTACTCTGTACTGTGACCCCACAATAAACACACACACCACAAGTTATAGTCTCAGAGATGAATATCCAAAAGTAACACGAGTCATTTTATTCCAAAATTATATGCCATTACACCTTAAAAGGGTTTCTAAATAGATTTACATTTCTTTGCCATTATTACAATTGATAAAGATACATAAGTCTGGTACATCAAAAGTTAAAAGCCTAGCCTATTGGTAGTTCCTACCTCAGCTACAGCGACATCAACGCCTATAGGAAACTGCAGAACGTTTCCTATCCGCTCGCGAATTGGGAGCTTGGTCATGTTCATCTTTTCTATCTGTTGTTGTGTGATGAAAGAAGAAAGAAAGGGTGAGCAGCAAGCCCACCAAAATAATATGTATAATGATTAACAATATATGAGCCTTCTCATAGTACTCATGAAAGTCTTGGTCAAAAGAAATGGACCAAGTTGATATCTTAACGCGACCAAGTCGCAAAATATTCAGTATATATATATACATATATATATATATATACTTTTCACAATCTTTGAAATCCTCTGACATGTATAATATACATAGAGTTCCAGTGTATAACTGTATAAAAATATCGTTGCAAGGTGATCTCATATATCTAACCTTGTCTCAACGTTTTTCTGAAAATCTTTGTTATGCATAAGATAATCATTTACTAGATATAAGTTTAAAAGATGAAGTTACAAGATACTCCAATATACTTATATCTTTTCCAAATACTGCTTGAACTACCACCATTCAAGTTATAATGAGCTTTCAACAGTTCATCACATAGATGAGACTACAAGACAAGATTTGAATAGATTAAATCTTTAAAATATCATCAAAATAAAATGAAGTTATGAGATACTTCATTTGATGCAAACATCATTTTGAAAACTTGACCCTGCCAACACTCAACAATCGCCCAACCGTAGCCTTTCTATCGAAGTGCTCTGGGTAGTGTTGCAGAAATATCCAATTGGATGATGAACTCATTACGGGAGTTTTCCGCACCAGGAAGACCACTTACGATGATCAGTCGTAGTAGTGCAACCCCACCATTTTTACATGTAGAGGAGAACCTGTCGGATTTACTTGTCAACCGAACACTGGACTCCTAAGGAATGAACCGTCTTAGCGGAACTTCCAGGCCATTTTGGGCCAATATAATAAGGCTGGGCCGGCGCCACTCGACCACTTACGCCACTCCTAGTTCAAATGAGATCCATGACTCTGAAACGTAAAGCTCATCCCCACTTTTCCCAAAATATATGAGATATAAGTATATTGGAGTATCTTGTAACTTCATCTTTTAAACTTATATCTAGTAAATGATTATCTTATGCATAACAAAGATTTTCAGAAAAACGTTGAGACAAGGTTAGATATATGAGATCACCTTGCAACGATATTTTTATACAGTTATACACTGGAACTTTGTGTATATTATACATGTCAGAGGATTTCAAAGATTGTGAAAAGTATATATATATATGTATATATATATATACTGAATATTTTGCAACTTGGTCGCGTTAAGATATCAACTTGGTCCATTTCTTTTGACCAAGACTTTCATGAGTACTATGAGAATGCTCATATATTGTTAATTATTATACATATTATTTCAGTGGGCTTGTTGCTCATATTTGCTTTCTTCTTTCATCACATAATAACAGATAGACACGATGAACATGACCAAGATCCCAATTCGCGAGTGGATAGGAAACGTTCTGCAGTATCCTATAGGCGTTAATGCCGCTGTAGCTGAGGTAGGAACTACAAATAGGCTAGGCTTTCAACTTTTGATGTACCAGACTTATGTATATTTACGAATTGTAGTAATGGTAAAGATTATGTAAATCTATTTAGAAACCCTTTTGAGGTGTAATGACTTATAATTGTGGAATAAAATGACTTGTGTTATTTTTGGTATTCATCTCTGAGACTATAACTTGTGGTGTGTGTGTATATTGTGGAGTCACAGTACGCAGTAGTTGTTTGTTTATTAAGATTGAGTATTATTAAGGGAAATGGAACTCGTGACAACCCAGATCCCCGACCTCGGATTTGGGGGTGTTACACAGGCACTTAGGACAGCTTTCAGAGCCACCGGTGTTGATATATAGTGGCCAGTTTTTGGTGAGGATTCCGTGTATCCGCCTCTGGACACACCTGACACTCCACCCGTTGAGGGTGAGGAGCCTGATTCTGATTAGGTATGCCTGAATTCCTTACTATTACCTTCACTAATGACAGTGAATATTTTAAGTTCGGGGGTAGTAGTTGAAGGAATATGTTTTTGTGTGAGTCTCATATAGTTGCATGTTCATGATAGTTTAGTTCATATAGTTTTCATATTTTGCCATATAGTTGTATTTATTTTTGATAGTTTTATGTTATTTTGTTCATATAGTTTTCATGCATTTGCATTATAACATGATCCCTTAGATAATTTTTCCAGTTGACTTGTGATATTGATGCTAGTGTAGTGATGTTGTGTTTAGAGATGTTAAGTCGTATTAAGTTGATTTGCATGCTGGAGACATTTGTATTTCACTAAGTCTTATAGGTTTTTAGAGTGCTAGATCATAGTCATGTTTTTTTGTTTGTAGAGGTATAATCGCTTGTTTATATTTAGAATTTAGGATATTACTTTAATAATAAAAGACATTGATATTTAAAATTGGAGAAAATTCGATTTCATTGCTAGTTGTATGGCTAGGTGTCAAATGGCTAGTAGCTGGCTCATATTTATATGAGTAGTTTAGGGTTGAATGAGATGGAGCGAAATGCACTCATTCAGAAATTCGTTGGAAAAAAAGAAAAAGAAAAAAGAATAAGTGTTATGTATAATTGATCACGAGTGGGCTCTTTAGTACTCGAGTTATTAATTTCTTAGGAGACTTTGTGCCTAGTGACCTAAGGCTTTTATAGTCTGGAATCTGCTAACCTAACGCTCGCTACATGGGTACTATTGTATAAGTCTTTTGTGGACCTCACTCATTGGACGATCAAATAAGCATATATGTATTGTTCATTCTGAATAAAAGCATGAATCCGTATAAAACTCCAATATAAGAATTGAAGTGTTATAAATTATTTTGAGTCTAGCTTTTATTCAATTTATAAACTTGCGATTATTTTGGTAAGTAGTGAGTCATGATTGTCGATCTAGTTGCGATAGTATATCTGTAAGCATCTGCACACAAGCACGTCTCTAGTTTGTAAGTTAATTTGTATGATTTAATTGATCTTTATGCGAGTAACTTCATTTGTTGATATATTGCTTGTTGAGTGGTTTAGTTATTCTATTGGATCGTTGCATTCATATAGTTGCATTCATGCATTTTTTTGTTTCTTGTTCTTTGAGTCTGTTTATGCTTGAGGACAAGCATCGATTCAAGTTTGGGGGTATGTTGAGTGACATTTATGACACTTTATTATGCTCTAATAAGCTTTGAATTGATGCATTTATACTCAAGTTGTTAAGTGTTTTAATGTGTTTTCTAGTGTTTTTGCATTTCAGGCATTTTCTAGGTAATCAGGTGAATTAACATTGTTTTTGCTAATTTGGTGTCAAGGTGGTGTTGGAATAAAAGCTCATGGAAAGCCGGCTCGGTGCAGCAAGGAAAAAGTTGAAATCTGAGTTTTTCCCAGAAGGAGGGCACGCCCGTGCTGTGATAGCGCGCGGCTGTGCAATGATTCCAGAATGACAGCGCACCTGCGCTGTGATAGCGCGCGGCCGCGCCGTGCAAAAGTTTTGAATCCTGATTCTATTGCAATTCTAATTGGGAGACTTCCAGATTGATTAGGGCTGCTATATATATTCAAATAAGAACATTTTCATAAAGAGACGTACCAGAGCGCAAAGAGAGCCGTAAGAAGACCGTATTAGCATGATTCAGTGAAGACGAAGAAGATCTTGTTTTTACTTGTGAATCTTTGTTTTAAGTTGTAACTTGGATGCTAGTTTTCTTACTTGTGAACCTTTACTCTTGTTTCGTACTTGATTTTGTTATTTAAGTATAAAGACTACGTTTGTTATACCATGCTTTCATCGGAACCCACGTTGATGATGAGTCCGTTTATGGGCTAATCGTTATCGTGGGGTTCTAGCGGATTTATTTATGGATTTCTTTGGTTAAATTGTTTCGATGCCTTAGTGTGTGGTGATTGTATGATAACCTAGTATTGGTTGTGCTTATTCGTCTTATAAGAGTCACGAACTTATAAGATAGGGTGTTAATTTTTAATGAAGCGACAGTGAATTTAAGGATTTAGAACTTGCCATGCTAGTATAGGTTCATGTGTTATTGTTATGCATGATTCATAAGTAATTTTATCCATCTTACTTGCCCTACGTAATGAAGATAGATAACTTGTGCTTAAATTGTTATGTTGTCAAATTCTATATACATATAGGGTCTCAATATAATTGGTGTCTATTCAGCTTCTATCTCTTTTATGGATGTCTGGTAGTATGGTACTCGTGCAACGAAAGTTGGCGTTTATCAGTTTTGTGTTATCTGATTAGTGTCATCACCATTGCATGTTAAGTTTAAGAACAATAAGGCTATAGAATGAAGTATTTAATGAAGTTAGAATCCCATGTTTGTCATATATATAAATTCAATCAATCTTATTCCCTTAGTTATAATTGTTAGCTTAATTCTTAGTTATGAACAACCCAAATTGTTATCGTCTTAGCATTGAATAATAACCATACATTGTTGCTTAAGTGCATAAATTACATAATTAACCAACGCCAGTCTCTGTGGGAACCAACTAGAAAAGATTCTATATTACTTGCAAACGCGTATACTTGCGTGTATTATTAGCGCGTGTTTAGAGACTAACACATCTAACTTTCCATGTTGATTAGTTTGATTCCTTAAAATGTAACATTTGCAGCCATAGACATGAAGAAAATTTAGAGTTGGATTTCTATTCTTGAACAATTGGTAGGGTGTCATACACTTTGCTTGATTAACCAAAGAGATATTCTTAGTGTAGCATGCAGTATTCATAGCTTCAGCCCAAAAATATGTTGGCAACTTTGATTCTTCAAGCATTGTCCTTGCAACTTCAATCAGAGATCTGTTCTTTCTTTCCACTACTCCATTTTGTTGTGGAGTTATTGCTGCAGAAAACTCATGCATAATCCCATTCTCTTCACAAAATGATCGCATCACAAAATTCTTGAACTCAGTTCCATTGTCACTCATGATTCTTCTTACTTTAAAGTCAGGATGATTGTTGACTTGCCTTATGTGATTGATGATGATTTCACTAGCTTCATCTTTAGACTTTAGGAAATATGTTCAAGAGAACTTTGAGAAATCATCCACAATAACTAGGCAAAATCTTTTTCTTGAGATGGACAACACATTGACTGGTGCAAACAAATCCATGTGCAATAATTACAAAGGTTCTTCAATTGTTGAATCAAGCTTCTTTTTGAATGATGCTTTGATCTGCTTTCCTTTCTGGAAGGCATCACACGATCCATCCTTAGTAAATTCCACTTGAGGAATACCTCTAACCAGCTCTTTCTTGACAAGCTCATTCATGGTCTTCAAGTTTAGATGTGACAGCTTCTTGTGCCATAGCCAACTTTCATCTTGACTTGCTTTACTGAGAAGACAATTTACTAATTCTGCATTAGATGAGTTGAAATCAGCTAAGTACACATTTCCTTTTCTCACTCCAGTGAGAACCACTTTGTTGCTCTTTTTGTTTGTCACAACACAGGCTTCTGAATTGAAAGTAACTGAGTTGCCCTTATCACAAAGCTGGCTGATACTCAACAAATTATGCTTGAGACCATCCACTAGGGCAACTTCTTTAATGATGACATTATCTTTTAAAATCAAGCCATATCCCACAGTATAACCCTTGCTATCATCTCCAAAAGTAATACTTGGGCCAACTCTTTCCTTGAACTCAGTGAGTAGGGTAGAATCTCCAGTCATGTGCCTTGAGCAATCACTATCCAAATACCAAAGATTCTTTCTGTTTCCCTGCACACATCAAAATCAAATCAAGTTGATTTTGGTTCCCAAGTTTTCTTGGGTCCTGCCTTGTTAGCTTTCTTCTTTGGTTTCTTAGGTTTGATCTCATTTGACTTAGGAATTTCTGATTCATCCTTAGTAATCTGAGTTGGACCCTTGAAATCAGTCATTTAAACATAATTATCATGCACATTTTGATTAGCAGAAAAAGGCATGCTATTTGCAAACATGTTTTTCCAGTAAGGCATGCTAAGTGGCATTTGAGGCATACTGAATGCAGCATAATAAGGATTAGGTGCAAATGACATATTAGCAAATTGTGCATTCATATTCTGAGTAGACATTACATACATAGGCATGGTAGGAATGGCAGTCATGTTAGGAAAAGAGGAGGGTGCAGACATGGAAGTAGGCATAACAAGTTTGCAATTAACAGACAAGTGATTAACACTACCACACTTAACACAGATTTTTTTAGGTGCATATTTATCAGGTGTGTAGTTGTTATGTTTTTTAATTCCTACTTTCCCATTTCTATTGTTTTTCTTTTTAGCCTCTATTTTAACCTCAATCTTTTCTAATCTGTCATTCAATTGCTTAATAGACAGATGACCAACATTCACTTTCTTTTCCTTCCTGACTTGATTTGATTCTCCTGGAATAAAGTTTTTAGAAACTGATCCTTATTTCTCATTTAATTTAGCTAGCTTAGCTTTGCTAACTAGTTTACTCACAGCCGACGGATGTGGCTCCTTGTCACTCGACGGATAATCCTTTTGATTATCTGACGGATGATTTTCATCATCCATCGAGTTCAGATCTGTCAGCAATCCTTCAACAAAATTGGACTCAAGCTTTTCTTTACTCTTTTTCCAGGCTGCATCACAAAAGGACTCAATACCTTGAACCTTAGTGATTTGAGCATGAACATCTCTGGATGGTTTCCATGCCTTAATCACTTCCTGTTCTCGTTCGAGCTGCTTCTTAAAATCTCTTCTTTCTTCAAGGACTCAGTGAATTCATCCTTGGCAATCTTACACTCAATTCTCAATTTCTCAAATTCAATAAGCTGAGACTCTAGCACATTATTCCTCTCACTTAAAAACAAATTGTTTTCTTTAATTTTAGCATTTTTCTTAGTAAGAGACTTAGGTGTAACACGCTGGTGATATAATTCTGTAGACATGTCATTTATTGCATCATTACACTCAGCTTTACATAAATGTGCTAGGTTAGTGATGATTACCTGATTTCTTGAAGAACTTGTTTTTGTTTCATCAGATTTGGCCATTAGAGCTAGATTGACATAGTTTGTTGCTTCATCTTCATCCAATCCATCTGCAGCCCAATCATTCTCCTGTGTGATGAAAGCCCTTTCTTTTTGTTTGAGTAACTCAAAGTATTTCTGTTTGTAATCAACAGGCTCAAACTTCTTTTTACTGGAATCAAAATTTCTACATTCACTGGAAAAATGACCAGCCAAGCCACATTTGAAACACTTGAATTTTGACTTATCAACCATGTTTCTGTTTGGCTTAGCTGCTCCAAAATTCTTCTTGAATTTGAGCTTGGAAAATCTTCTGGATAAGAATGCTAGATGTTCATCAATATCATCCATATCATCTTGACTCAATTGATCTTTATTATCAGCAACCAGCCCTTTACCCTACTTGCTCAGTACCATCAAAAATAATCTGAATCGTGTCCCAAACCTCTTTGGCTGTTTTACAGTTAATGATGTTATCAAACATATCACCATCAACTCCATTGAACAATATATTCATGGCCTTCTTGTCATTCCTAACTTGTTCAATGTCAGGATCTGACCATTCATGCCTAGGTTTTGGAACAGATGGTTCATTGCCAGTTGAAGCTCTCATTGGTAAATGAGGACCTCTCTCTATGCAGTCCACATAGGCCTCATCTTGAGAAAGAAGATGTAGGAGCCTCCTCACCTTCCAGTGGTGATAGTTGTCTTTGTCCAGAAATGGAATCTTCACTCCAACATCCTTTTTGTTCATCTTGTTGTTTGTTGTGATCTTTATACTCTTTGTTCTTCAAGAGCTTGCTCTGATACCAATTGTTATTCCCTAACAATACAACAAGAATTATAGAAGAGGAGTTGAATGTAATTCTGGCTACTTTTTCAAATTTAAAGAATATTCTAACTTGATAAATATAACAGTGTTTGATTAGAAATGGTGCGGAATAGAAGAGTTATAGGAATCAAAATACTAAGTGATAAAAACACAAGTTTTTAAAACTTTCTGGTGGATTTGAAAGTATCCACCAGATATATATATATATATATCAAATTTAGAACTCTGTGAAGTTTTGAATAGCTCACAGCTGCTTACACGTTTGAACAACTAAACTATAGAGAAATGCTTACAGAATATAGCTTGATATGTTTCTCTGAAAATAGGCTTGCTTAGTTAATTATTCTACTTGATGCACTTGGTTTATATATCATCAAGTTTACATGACAATAAGACAAGATAATAAAACAAAACATATCTAGTCTAACTCCATGCTGCTTCACTACTCTATTCCAGCATCTTTGAAAATCTTCACAATTACATGGAAATGGTAATGCTTCTTTGTTCCCAAATTCCTGCTTGACAGACTGCCACATTCCTTTTGCAAACACCCAACGCATGTGACTGTGTTGTCACTGTCAACAGCTATTTGAATTTGATCATCCTTCGGGACTATGCTTATCATCCGTCGGGAGCTTTGTTGATCATCCGTCGGGAGTCTTGTAGATCATCCTTCGGGAGTCTATTTACCACTTGACTCTATTTCACTTATACAGAATTATAAGACATCTCATATTTATAATTAATCAACCTATTCTGCATATCAATCTAGTTGGCAATATGACTTATAGAACCCTAAGCAATCTACTTGGCTAATACATGTCGTTTGTTGAAATATGTTACAGTTCTTATTTGTTACATAAGCTACTCACTCGATGGATGTCAATTTGTCATCCGTCGAGACTATAAAGTTCATCCGTCGGTACTATATTTGATCATCTGTCGAGTGCTACAAATTTTCACTAAGTTCAATCTACTAAGGTGTTTTGTTTAACTTATCATCAAGTTCACAACATATTTCTAACAGTTACACAAAATTTCAATTATGTGTGACAATACTAGTGCTATATCTATTGTGGCTAATCCAGTTAATCACTCTAGGACAAAACACATTGATATAAGGTACCATTTTATTAGAGAACATGCTGCAAATGGTATCATTAAGCTCATTTTTGTTCCAACAGAAAAAACAATTAGCTGACATTTTTACTAAACCTTTAGATGAAGCAACTTTCACTAGACTTGTATGTGAAATTGAGATGCTTAATTCTTCATCTTAAGGCAAGAACTCAACTAATGATTTGCAGCAGATTAATTTCTAATAAATTAAAATTAATTTGATTTAATCAGAAATTAACTGAAATATGAATTATAAATATTTTAGAAATCTCTGCATATTTATTTTGCAAATTTAAAATTCAGCTTGGAATTTTTCAAAATTTTAAGTACTGTCTGGATGTTCACTAACATTGTCAATATGTAAAATTAGCAAGGCAGAATCAAAGCAATCAAAAGTATATAGATAATTGAGTTCTCGATAAGTCTAACTAACTTATCGACAAGTCATTTTAAGACTTCTCGAGCGAGTTCTCGACAAGTTACTTTCCTGACTTTTCGAGTGACTTCTCAATAAGCTTTATTATGACTTATCGATAAGTCATTGTAGAGTTCTCTATAAGTGTTAACTCACAGAGTTCTCTAAAAGTATAAATTTTAGACTTATAAATAACTCAGAACTGAAATAATTTAATTCAATAAATTATTTTGGTAAAATACTTTTGACAAAATTATTCTAATTTTATTTTGATTTATTCAAATAAAAATTAGAAAAAATTCAGTCCATTTTGGACAAAATGGGTATTTATTTGGCATCTCGATAAGCTTAATTTTAGTTCTCTACAAGAATAAAATATAATGTATTATCGATATGTTTTTCACTTTTCAAAATGACTTCTTGATAGATAAACTCCAAACGTCTATTTTTGAGTTCTCTATAAGTCATTTACTTTTACTATAAATACCCAGACATCTCGATACACATAGACTTACGCCTTCGAGAACTCTAAGTGACCTAGCTTTTTCAATTCCAAACCGATTTCTCTCTCATTTCAAGCTCTTTTTCACTAATTTTTCTTACCCATTCACTCTTACTCAACATCAATGACACTCAATATTGTTAGAGCTGTAATCTCAGATAAAGGAACCAACTATATTGCTTTCACTGATGCTAATCAAGCCCCTGACAGTTTCAAGTGGTTTGTGAAATTTTTGTCTGAATCCTATCTTGCAGGTGCTTTAACTACTAACCCAGTCCTATACTTGGATGTTCTACATGAATTCTGGACAACAGCTGTGGTGAGAACTGTTATGAATGACAACTCTGTGTCCTTGGTGGTAACATGCTCAATTGAAGGCCAACAGAGAGAGTTAAATGAGCAAGATGTGAATACAGGTTTGGGTCTTCCAACTGCTAATCTAGTGGAGGTGCCAACACAGGATGAGCTAGTTAAGTTCATGGATTTCATCAACTATGGTGGAAGAATCAATCTGGAAAGTTTGAACAGAAAAAACCTAAGGAAGGAATGGTCCTTTGTGTTTGATTCTATAGTGAGGGCCTTCACATGCAGGAAGACACGAAATGGCAACATCTCAAGTGTGGTGCAGAAGCTGGTGTTCTTATTAGCCCACAACAAATATTTGAATGTTGGTCTATTGATCCTGGAAGAACTTGCCACTGAGCTAACTATGCCCCAATCTGCTAGAGGTAAGGAAATTTTCTTTCCTAGATTTATTATGTCTACTTTAAATCATAAAGTATAAGACATATATTTGTTGAATGGTACAAACAACACTAAAATAGGCAATTATAAGAAAGTGTCCAAAATTATATTTGGTTCACTTACTACAAAGAACAAGGTAAATGTGACTCTGAAAATCACTCCATTCCTGATGGGGAGGTTTAAGACTTACCCTTACCCTATGCCTGACATGAGATCTAATGCACAATCAAGTACAACTATGTTCCCTGAACCTATAGAAGTTCAAATACAGGAAAACCAACAGGGGACTTCCCAAGCTGAGACCACTTCTTCAAAACCAATAGGAGCTAGAAAACCAACCACTTCATCCTCTCAAAAGGATGAAGTGAGTAAAAAAAGAGAAAGCAGATAACCCTTACTGTAATGAATGAAAGTGATGAGGAACAAGTACCAACTGAGTCACCCTTGGTCAGAGAAACAAAGAATGCTAAGAAAACTCAGTTGACCACTCAAGCCACCTCTGTATCCTCCCAAAATGATGCAGTTGTACAAATGGGGTCAAAACAGATTCTGGAGACATCCTCTCAATAGGGTGTTTCTATTGAAAAGAGCATTCTCCCGAATGCATATTGTAATGAGTCTGCACCTGCACTAGATCAATTTATAGTGTATGAAAGAAGAAATAAGTAAGACACACACAGTGAGAGCACATCTATTGAAGCTTTATTATTCACTCAGGGGGAGCTGCCAACACTCACTCATGATCAAACTCTACTTATCTCTCAAATATCTTGTTCTCACAATGTGCTTGAATGTAATTCTCAAGTATAACCCCATTCAAGTGACTTGGTTCAAGAAACCTTGCTCACTACCCAGACACCAAATTCAGATGGTGAGAGGCTACTAGCTAGGGTACACCTTGATGACACCATCACAAATATGGGGGATTCATTAGTTTTTACTAAAGACCCCATGGTGGTTGAAAATACACCTTCAAGTGCAAATCAGTCTTCATAGACTATAAGGTTTGAGGGTAGTACTCCTGAGGGGAAGCTATCTAAATCATCTCCAATTCAATTGGAGGTTCCTGTCCCAGGAACAACTCCCCTTAAAACCCTAGCGGAAATTGTATTAGCAATTGATGTTAGGAGTATAATTGCCAATGATCCTGTCATAGAGGAGTCAAGTATAGCACATTTAAGTGATAGTATGGTGCAAGACACACAAGAGTTTGAGGCCGTTGCAAATGGCAGTAACACATTCAAATCCCCTCCAATTCAAATGGAGGTTCCCTTAACTGGTGATGAACAACACCCTGTCACAAACACAAAGTAATCTGTGAGTCAAACTATGACTCCTGTCACAGGTGGTTCTGATCATTAACACCAAACATCAACCTCTCAACCTCAACAACCACACCTTATCTCACAATGGCTGGAAATAACTGACTCTCAACCTACATCTGTGGATGATCTTCTTGTTGAGCAGATTTCTAGATTAGCAAACATCTCACATCATCTACTTATTTCTGATATGAGCAACCAGGACTATCAATCCATTATGCTAACATACAATGAAGAAGTTGAAAAACAGAAGAAGAAAATTGTAAATGATGCAGAACAAGATGGGAATGTAGATGCATGGTTGTTTAAAGATTGTATTTTGGAGATGGATCAAGTCTTGGCTAGGTTTAGGGATGAATATGTCACTATTTTGAAAGCAATGCCAAGGCCTTGACTCCACAGGATATTTATGATGCAGTCACTGAAGTTTACAAAGCTCAACTTAAGGCTTTTCACCTCTTTGGTAAAGCCCTAGAATTAAAGCTGACTGGGCATGAAGAAAAGAAGGAAACTGGTGAAAGAAAAGATGGATGAGATCATACCTTCTCAAATCAAGATCACCTCAAAGTTTAAACATTTTACTGACCAAATATCAAGGCTAGATCTGACTTCTGTGGGAAAAGATGTCAAAAAATCTCAGACAATCTTTCATTGCTCTCCATGAAGTGATTCAACAAAAAATCATAAGTTCAAATGACACAAAGCTCAAGTTGACCCAACATCACCAAAGCAGATATGAGCCCTCTATACTACTCATGAAGGGTATCAAACAGGTTGTGACAGAAACCTTTGGACCTTCTATCCCACCAAGCTCTCATCAACCTGTCTCTACATCTACCAATCTTCAAATTCAAGCACTTCAAGGTCAAGTCTCCACTCTGCAAACTTCAAAATGAAAACCTCACAGCTCAAGTGCAAGCTCTCACTACACTGGTGCAAAGTCAACATGCAGATATTCAAGCCTTGGTGGACTCCCACAAGCACTTACAAATACAAAATTCTATTACTTTGGTAGCCATCATGGGAATGCTCAATATCTCATGGCCTGCACTTTCTGAGTCTGTGAGGCCAAAATTGCCAACTCCCTTAATCATGCCTGTCACCAAGACTATGGGGCATATGAAAGCTAGGATTCCAAAATCCAGGGATGCTGGTAAGTCAAAAGAATTGATCTCAATAACTCAGTATTGGAGAAATATATAATTTTATTAATTCCACTTCTCAAAGCTCATCAAAAGCTCAAATTTCTCATGATGATGGAAAAGAAAGACTCCTAAAAGCTGCAGAAGGACATTGTCAAGATAATGAATTTAATGAATTTCTGACAGTCTTGAGGGTGTCTCTACACAATAATTATGTTACATACAAGAAAGTTTTGGCCGACAACATAAACTTTGTTAGAGTGGTGCTTGTTCAAGTTAACTTTCTGGAAAAAAGAATAGTTGCAAATGTAAATGACTGTGGACTGGACAGATGTCTCCAGGTCTCTCTCTCTAATCTTCAAAAACTGAGAGCATCTGAGCTAGATGTGGTAATTGACAAAGTGCACACAATAATTCCAGAGGACACTCAACTGCTAAAGGAACTAAAAAATGCTCAGATAGCTACTTTTCCTGAAGCCTATCTCCATCCAAGCAGGGGATTGCCTACATCTATCCACAAACCAGAAAATGCAGATACTTCACAGTTCTTAAGAATTGTATAAGGAACAACTTGAGGTTGAATATGATCCTTGAAACTGATCTAAAGATCAAAATTAACACGAAGCCTGAAGCTGAGGAAATGATCAGGATCTTGGGGATATACTTTCAAAATGTAGAGACCATGTTGCCTACAACATATTATAATTTATAGAATGACAAGGATGATGATGAGCAGAAGCCAAGTGATCAACCTCCTTTGGGCTCAAATCCAAGTCAATCCTCACCATGAAGATTTTTCTTTATCAAGTAGAGCATTTAGAGTTCCTTCACCATGAAAATACCAGGCTAGATCCTTTTCTATCTGAGCGACGCTCTACTTTAATTCAGAAACCAAAGGTTCTAGAGCACTGTCCTGTTTGGCATCTATTTGACCAATTGAGACCGACTCTTTCTTCAAGGCTTCAAGACAAGCATCTTTCATCTCAATATCAATCTTTAAATACTCATTTTCTTCTTTGAGTTTATAGACCTTTTCGGTTAATGACTTATTTTTTGCAGCCAAGGCTTCGTCTTTAATAGGGTCATCCATCTCACTTAATACCTCGCTTAATGCTTGTTTTAGTTATGGATTAAAAACTAAGATATATAATTGCTGTATTTATTACTAAGGAATGTGAGCTTCGAGGCTCGATTTGACCGCTCTTTTGTTTCGTGACTCAATCTGCCTTAACAAGATGTCTACGTACCTTGCTGATTGCCAAGGATCAAGTCAAAAAACATAGTTCTGATTTGTGGGGTGAGGCCCCTTATATAGATGTTGGTGGTCCTTAAATTGGACTTGGTATAGGAGACTTGGTAGCCAAGTCTCAGAATTAGAATGGACTATGGATTCCTAAATAGTAGGAAACTGATTCCTTATCTTTCTAGGTCCCTTAGAGGCTAATCTGCAAGGATTTATGTCCTTATTGGGACTCTTCTCAATAGCTGATTTTTCCCTTATTAATTAATTACGAAATTAATTAATATTCAGGGTTTTTGGGCCTTCTTTGTTCCATCGGGCCTAATCTGATCCATCAGGCCTGATTAATGTGTTAACCTTTTTGGTCTGAATGTCATACATCTTCTTATTGGTCCTAGCAGCCCAAATATAATATTTAATTTACACAATCAGGATTTATTTATCCCTATCATTTCCCCCCCAACTTTTGGGAAACCGTATAAGATTTCGCAAAAGTTAAGTTCATTAATTCCCTTACAGGGTATCGTTTTGCGTAAAGTGTGGAGCGACCTACACGTTTACAACGATTAGCCTTGTACGCGGCTTCAGGATCTTTAAAAACTTCCTTTTTATTTTTTTACCTTGTCCCTATTTTTAGGAATTTTCTGGTATTTTTCAGGAATTTTCCCTTTATTTCCGAGATTTTTCCAAATTTTCTGCAATTTTTCAATTTTCAGCCCTTTTTCGACCAGGATCCTAGTCGAAATTTCGACCTGGATCCTAGTCGAATTTTGGGCCAGCCTTTCAATCCTGGTCGAAGGATTTCGACTAGGATCCACAACCTGGATTTCGACCAGGATCCTAGTCGAATCTTCAACCTGGATTTTGGTCAAAATTTGTGTCTTTCTTTGCTTCCTGGTCGTAAGGTTTCGACTAGGATTCACGACCTGGATTTCGATCAGGATCCTAGTCGATCCTTCGACCTAGATCTTAGTTGAAATTTATGTGCTTAACCTAGAAAAATATTGTGCTTGATTCAGGAATCCGACCCCAATCCTGGTCTTATTTACCTGGCTTTTCGACCTCAATCCTGTTATTTTTTACCCGTAATTTTCGGGTGTCTGTTCAAAAGAATTCGAATAGAATTCACGACCTGGAATTCGACCTCAAACCTGGTCTTTTTTACTCATGATTTTTGGGCACCTGTCCGAAAGAATTCGAATAGAATTCACGACCTGGAATTCGACCTCAAACCTGGTCTGTATTGGGCTTCCTCCTAATTCAATTTGGATTGGGCCTTGTTTGGGCCTTCTCTTTTAGGGCTTTGATTTGGGCCTGTAATCTTCTTAATCCTAATTGGATTTGGGCCTGCTATTTTTCCAAATCCTAATTGGATTTGGGCCTTCTGTTTTTCCAAATCCTAATTGGATTTGGGCCTTCTATTTTTCCAAATCCTAATTGGATTTGGGCCTCCCATTGGGCCTCTTCCATATTAATCTAGACTTTAATATATTAAAACACGTTCTCTAGAATTCTCGGGAATTTATATTTATTTTCTTTGGAATTTCTTGGAGTATTCTGGAACGTTCCATTTCTGAGCTGTTAGATATATTTGATAATGTCATGGCTAATATGTTTTATGTTTAGCTTTCAGATCTTACTTGAACATGATAAATCAGTACTTAACTGTTGATCAGTACTTATACTGGAAGTCAGGACTTAAGGATATCAGTACGTATGTTATCAGGAGATAATCATCAGAAGATAGATATCAGAACTTAAGTGCTGAAGGACAATCAGATAAGGACAGTAGCTGATTAAAGGAAAGAAGATCAAGATAAACATAAGAAGAGATATGCATGAAGAAGGAATTCCGTAAAGAATGGAATACTTGGAAGAAAAGATATCTGATTGATGTATTTTAGGAAGCAGAATTATATTCCATATCAATTAGCGATTATCTTGTAACTGTGTAGTATATAAACACAGACATAGGGTTTACACTATAAGTGTTATCGTTATTAGAGAAGATTATTCATTGTAACCCTAGCAGCTCTCGTGATATTTGTTCATCACTGAGAGGTAACAGTTCCATACTGTAACAGAGTTTATTGTTTCAATAAAGTTTGTTTTCTGTTACTTAAGTTCTTAAAGTTCGATTTGAGTGTACTATACACTATATTCACCCCCTCTACAGTGTGTGTGTGACCTAATAATTGGTATCAGAGCCTATCTGTTAACATACATACAGTTAAAGATCCAAACACAATCATGTCGGACACAGAAACTCCAACTAAGCCTACCAAAACTGAGGAATCACCAAAGACACAAATTCAGAGTCGGTATGAGACCATCAGAGTTCCCATACTGAGACCATCTGAATATCCCATATAGAAGGTAAGGATGACCATGTTCCTGGAAGCAACAGATCCAGAATACCTTGATAGAATCAAGGAAGGCCCTCACAAACCAACCAAGCTTGTTGTTGCAGTTGCAGGTGAAGCAGCAACGACCGTACCTAAAGAGAAGAGTGATTATACTGCTGAAGACATAGCATCAATTGCTAAAGATGCTAAGGTACGACACTTACTGCATAGTGCCATTGATAATGTAATGTCAAATAGGGTAATCAACTACAAGACTGCTAAGGAGATATGGGATGCTCTGGAAACAAGGTGTCAGGGAACTGACACAATTAAGAAGAACCAGAAGACAATACTCACTCAAGAGTATGAACACTTTGACTCAAAGACTAATGAGTCATTGAATGATTTATATGATAGATTTGTCAAACTTTTGAATGATTTGTCATTGGTTGATAAAGAGTATTATCTTGAAGATTCAAACCTTAAGTTCCTGTTAGCTCTTCCTGAATGCTGGGATTTGAAGGCAACGACAATAAGAGACAACTACAATCTTGATGAAACAACTCTTGACGAAATCTATGGAATGCTCAAGACTCATGAGCTGGAGATGGAACAAAGAAGCAAGAGGAAAGGACGAAAGTCAAGGACAGTTGCTCTTAAGGCTGAAGAAGAATTCCCCAAAGCAGCTTCCTCAAAGAAAGACAAGGGTAAAGCTCTTTTCATAAAGTCTGATACTGAGTCATCAAGTTCTGAGAGTGATGATGACTCAGATTCTGAAAGCTTGCCTGAGACTAATGCTGATGAGGAGATGATGAAGATGTGTGCTCTTATGGTGAAAGGAATCACAAAGATTGCATACAGGAAGTTCAGGAAGGGAAAGAAGTTTTCCAGGAAAGGCATAAGTTCTGATAAAAAGAATTTCAGAAGATCTGAAGGCAGAGGAGGAAAGTCTGACAGAGGAGATTACACCAATGTTAAATGCTATAACTGTGGTGAGAAAGGCCACATATCTCCTGACTGCAAGAAGGTAAAGGGTGACAAAGGCAAGGCTCTTGTCACAAAGCAGAAAAGCTGGACAGACACCTCAGACTCTGAAAGTGAGGAAAACTATGCATTGATGGCAAATGCTGATAAAGAAAGTGTTGAGAGCAGTTCTGAAGCTGCTGAAACAAAGGTACCTCAGACTACTTATGCTTTTCATACTGATGATATTAATGAGTTGATAAGATATCTTAAAACCATATTTGTTAGTTATAGAGATCAAACTTTAACATGTGAAAGATTAACTTCTGAAAATCTTGCATTTAAGAAAAGAAATGATTTCTTAGAAAAAGAGTTAGTCATGTTCCATCAAACTCAGAAGGATAGAGATGATGCTTTTTATGTTAGGAATGAAGTGCTAAAATGAAATGAATCTCTAAAAACTGAGTTAGAAAAGGAAAGAGAGATTATCAGGACTTGGACTAACTCTGGCAAAACAACTCAAAATTTGCTAAGTAGTGGAAACTGGAAAGAGGGCTTAGGTTATGGAGAAGATAAGAAAGATAAAGGAACTGAAGAAATTAAGTCTGTTGATAAGCAAAAGCCAAAGTTAAAACCTGTTAAGTTTGTAACTGTAAAGTCTGAAAATGAAAAATTAGAAGTTACAAAGAAATTAACTTCTGACAAACTAAAACAGGAAAAGACAGCTGAAGTGAACATAGGCTTAATGACAAAGAAGCAGCTTAAGCATAAGCTGAAAGATGTCAAGAATGCAAACAAGGTAAAATCACCTAGGAAAAATAGGAATGGAAAGGAAGGTGTGAATAAAAGCAATAATTATAAACCTGTTCCTGATGCTTCTAGGAAAACATGTCATAACTGTGGAAGTTCTAACCATCTGGCTTCTTTTTGCAGGAAGAATAAGAATATTAACTCCTTACCTTCAAAGTCAGGAGTTAAGAGTCAGTCTGTTAGATACAAACCACAAAATCCTTGTTTTCATTGTGGTAGTTTATGGCATTCCATTTATACTTGTAAGGAATATCATAGCTTGTACTATGATTATTATCAAATAAAACCTTCTTTGAAGAAAGTTTCCATTGTTCCTTCTAGTGTAAATTCTGATTCAAAGTCTGATAGTGTAAGTTCTGATAAGAAAACTGTTAACATAAACTCTGATGCTAAATCCGCTGCAAATGTTAATAAACTTAATAAGGCCAAAGGATCCAAGCAAGTCTGGGTCCTTAAAATTAATAATTAGTGGTCTTTGTGATTGCAGGGCAACAGGAAAAATATTCTAGTTCTGGACAGTGGATGTTCAGGACATATGACTGGAAATAAGGCCCTGCTATCAGACTTTGTGGAGAAAGCTGGCCCAAGTGTTTCTTATGGAGATGGCAACATTGGAAAAACATTGGGATATGGCAATATCAATCTTGGAAATGTCATAATTAAACAAGTAGCTCTAGTCTCAGGACTTAAACACAACCTACTGAGTATAAGTCAAATCTGTGACAGAGGTTATCATGTTGATTTCTTTGAAGAACACTGTGAAATTGTGAGTAAATCTAAAGGCAAAGTTGTTCTCAAAGCATACAGGCGTGGTAACATTTATGAAGCTAAGCTTTCAATAAATATTGATGGTTCTGCAATCTGTCTGATGAGTAGAGCATCAATTGAAGAAAGCTGGAATTGGCATAAGAAACTCTCTCATTTAAATTTCAACAATATAAATGAACTGGTCAAGAAAGATCTTGTGAGAGGATTGCCAAACACAGTATTTGCTCCTGATGGTCTTTGTGATTCATGTCAGAAAGCCGAACAAAGAAAATCTCCATTCAAGAGCAAGACTGAATCATCAATTCTTGAGCCTTATCATCTACTACATGTTGATCTATTTGGTCTAGTAAATGTCATGTCTATTGCAAAGAAGAAGTATGTGTTGGTCATAGTGGATGAGTTCACCAGATACACATGGGTGTATTACTTGCATACAAAAAGTGAAACTGCATCAACCTTGATTGATCATATCAACCATCTGGATAAAATGGTCAAAGACTCTGTGAAAGTTTTAAGGAGTGATAATGGCACTGAGTTCAAGAATTTGATAATGGAAGAGTTCTGCAAAAGCCATGGAATAAAGCAGGAATTTTCTGCTCCTGGAACTCCACAGCAAAATGGAGTTGTTGAAAGGAAGAATAGAACTCTCATTGAAGCTGCACGTACAATGCTTGAAGAAGCAAAGCTTTCAACCTATTTCTGGGCTGAAGCTGTGTAGACTGCTTATTTTACTCAAAATGCAACACTCATTAACAAGCATGGAAAAACACCATATGAGATGGTGAAGAAAAAGAAGCCAAATCTGAAATATTTTCATGTATTTGGATGCAAGTGTTTTGTTCTCAAGACTCATCCTGAACAGCTATCAAAATTTGATCTAAAAGCTGATGAAGGAATCTTTGTTGGATATCCACTTTCCACAAAAGCCTTCAGAGTCTATAATTTGAGAACAAAAGTGGTCATGGAATCAATCAATGTCTCTTTTGATGACAAAAAGATTACTGGTCTTGAAGATTTCATTGACCATGATCAGCTGAGATTTGAAAATGAAGACTCAAATTCTGATATAGAAAATCCTGACAGTCTAAGTCCTGATACTGTAAACTCTGATGGATTAAACTCTGATGTTATTGAAACTGTAGAGACTACGTCAAAGGAAGATGCACCTGTGCAGGGGGAGCATACTCAAGATTCTACCACATCTCAAGAAACATCAGAACATGCATCTGGCTCTTCAAGTTCTGATTCGTCAAGTTCTGATAAGCCAAGTTCTGATAGTGCTGAAAATCTAAATACTGAAGAATCCAACTCAGAGAGCATAGTTTCAGGGGGAGCATCAGAAAATGAAAATGAAAATAGCATGGATCATGGGGGAGCATCCAGTTCTAGAGAAAACCTTCCATCTGCAAGGAAGTGGACAAAATCACATACACCTGATTTGATAATTGGAAATCCTGATGCAGGTGTCAGAACTAGAACAGGTACTTCAAATGAATGTCTTTACAATTCTTTTCTCTCTCAGATTGAGCCAAAGAAAGTGGAAGAAGCTCTTCAAGATGTTGATTGGGTGCAAGCAATGCAGGAAGAGTTGAATGAATTTGAAAGAAACAAAGTCTGGACCCTAGTGCCAAGACCAAAGAATAGATCTGTTGTTGGTACAAAGTGGGTATTCAGAAACAAAACTGACAGTGATGGCATAATTACAAGGAATAAGGCAAGGCTGGTTGCAAAAGGATATTCTCAACAGGAGGGAATTGATTATGATGAAACATTTGCACCAGTTGCTAGGTTAGAAGCCATAAGGATATTCTTGGCTTATGCTGCTCGCAAAAAGTTTACTGTCTTTCAAATGGATGTGAAAAGTGCTTTTCTCAATGGAGAATTGGAGGAGGAGGTATATGTTGAACAACCTCCAGGTTTTGTAGATACCAAACATCCAGATTATGTCTACAGGCTTGATAAAGCACTTTATGGACTTAAGCAAGCTCCTAGAGCATGGTATGAGACTTTAGCTCAGTTTCTTCTGGAAAGTGGATTCAACAGAGGGACAATAGACAAAACACTGTTCTACCTCAACCATGGAAAGGACTTACTTCTGGTCCAGATTTATGTTGATGATATCATTTTTGGATCTACAAATGACAAACTTTGCAAAAAGTTTGCCAAACTAATGCAGTCAAGATATCAGATGAGTATGATGGGAGAACTTAGCTATTTTATGGGCCTTCAAGTCAAGCAAAATGAGGAAGGCACTTTTATTTGTCAAACCAAGTACACCAGAAACTTGCTGAAGAAATTTGGAATGCAAGATTGTTCGAGTGCATCCACTCCAATGGCCACTGCGACAAAACTGGATAAGGATACCGGTAAATCAGTAGATATTACTGACTACAGAGGTATGATTGGCTCTCTACTCTATCTAACTGCTAGTAGACCTGATATCATTTATGCTACCTGTCTTTGTGCAAGATTTCAAGCAGATCCAAGAGAACCTCACTTAACAGCTGTAAAAAGAATCTTTAAGTATCTTAAAGGAACAGCTGCTCTGGGATTATGTTATCCTAGAGAATCAGATTTTAAACTAATAGGTTACTCAGATGCAGATTTCGCAGGTTGCAAAATTGACAGGAAAAGCACAAGTGGAAGCTGCCAATTTCTTGGAGGCAGATTGGTTTCTTGGTACAGCAAGAAACAAAAGTTAATTTCCACATCAACTGCAGAAGCAGAGTATATTGCTGCAGAAAGCTGTTGTGCACAGATTCTTTGGATGAAGAATCAGCTACTGGATTATGGGTTAACATATTTCAAAATCCCTATTTACTATGATAATCAAAGTGCTATTGCTATGACAGGTAATCCAGTTCAACACTCAATGACAAAGCACATCAGCATCAGGTACCACTTCATCAGGGAACATGTGGATGAAGGTACAGTGGAATTGTATTTTGTTCCCACAGATCAACAACTAGCAGATATCTTCACAAAACCACTGTGTGAAGCTACTTTTACAAGATTGGTAAATGAACTTGGAATGGTTTCAGGTTCTTTCTCTAAATCTGCTTAGTCTTGTTCTGTGTTATCAGACTTTATGCTCAGTATTTACAGAATTAATCTCATTGTGTATTCTGTGCTTAATTGATAAATGTCTTTAAGTACTGACTGTTGTCTGATATATGTTTCTAAACTCTGATAAGTGATATGTCTGTTCAAGTACCTATTCAATCCTATGAGGATAACTGTGCTAGATACTGACCTAGTAGTCTTCAATAAACAAATGATTCCATGTAAGAAGTAATTATTTCTGTGGAAACCCTATGACACTAGCAAATTCTGATAATTGAGCTTAGTTAAGTTTACTTTGTATATCTTATTACTAAGTCACAAATTAGAATAATGCTACTCATCTGTTAAGTTCTGATACTAGTAAAACTGCTGAATGTATTAAGTGCTGATAAACCTCACTTATCAAAAGAAAAAGCAAAAAGATCAAAGAATAAAATCAGGTACTCCTTTGAGATCTAGAGTAAAAATGTGGAAGGGACGACCCAAGTGCATTGCTGGTATTAAGTAGATATGCATTAGAAAAGCAAAATATTTTCTTGGTGACTTTTCACACTCTATGATTACTGGAGAAATACTCTGATAATAGCATAAATTCTGATAAACAGTCGTGACTCACTTACACTGAGAAGCCACTGTAAAATAGAATTTCAAAAGATGCATAAAATTAGCACAAAACAGTTGAGGTGGACTCAAGCATGAACTCATTCATCAGTAGGTTTCAGGACAATGACAGCTCTTTAGCAAAATTTTAGTTATGCCTTATTTCTAAGATGTACTGAAGTGAATCAAACTTTACTCTTTGTCTGTTATTTAGCTTAATGCACACACTAATCACTCCATCTGAATGATGAAAATTTCAGTGGTGGTCTATGTTATTTTAGATAAACAGTCATTATGTCATTTTTGCACAAATTCTGAGGACAAGTTCTAGTTACACGTTCTGATGATTAAGTTCTGAAGTCTATAACTCAGAACTTGTATGAGGATTTACTAAGATGGGCATTCCTTTTTCGAGTTAAGAAATTATGTTCTGATGACTGTTAAGTTCTGGTATAGGTCTAAGTTCTGATTTCTCAGTCTAATCCTTTACTTGGCTTATCTGTGCATAAAATTTGATAACAGTCTCAGTTCGAACTAGAATCTGTTGAAGTGGAAGATTAATAGTCACTATGATTAGGATTAATGGTATTCGTACTTGAACAGTCCACTGTTTCTTGTTTCTTGTGCAGTTTAAACCATGATTCCTCTTTCCAATGAATGTTATTCTTTTTCAAAGTCTAGGGAGACGAGGTAGAATTAATTCTACCTGTCAGCATTCAATTTCTTTGCGTCTCATGGCATTCTCTTGCCTATATAAGCAGCCACTTCACATCAGTCTTTCCATCAAATTCTTCTCACACACTTATCTTCATACTTCTTCTTTCAAAAACACAATGGTCAGATACAACATGTTTTTGAACTACCAAAACTTCAATATTGAGCTAAGCTGTGCCGAGTGGCAGCAGGAATGGCATGTCACAGCCATTCCTGAGGAGATATAGGACTCTGTCCCACAGGAGGTACTGACACACCTTCTGTTCTTCTATATGGACTACCATCGCCATCTGGAGCGATTGGAGGAGGAAAGGCTGGAAGCTCTCCGCCAGCAAGAGCGAATCATTAGACTCGCCATTCTGTTTGTCGAGAGTAGGAAGAAGAAGATGACTTAATCTCGTCTTCTTCTTGTTTTTCTTCATCATCAGCTTTGTCAGGCTTCTTAGCTAGGACTAAGGTTGTTGATGTTAGGTTTAGAAGCTTAAGGAAAATCTTGTATAAGTATTGATGTAATTTCCATTTCATAAATGTATTGTCTTGATATATTAATGAAAGTTGTTTTTACTTCAAGATTTTGTCTCTGAGTTATTTTATCTTGTGTTGATAAATCCTGATTGATATTCTGATGACCATATAAATTTTGTTTTATATTAAGTTCTGATTCATTTTCAGCACTTACTTATCTAATTTATCTTGGTCATTTTCATGTGATGTATTTTCAGAATATCAATGATGCAGTGAAAAATAATTCAATCAGTGATAACGATTTAAATTTTGAATTAAAACTGTTTCTCTTGATAAATGGAACTGTTTTTCCTTGAAACTAGGCAAATGGGTAAGTAATGATTCCTGTTTTCTCGAGCCCAGTAACTGTCTGTTATTACTGCATGTCTGACAGGTGTCCAACGGTAACATTTTTGTTCAGAGTATAAGTACAACAGAGAGAAGATTTCTTTAATCTTTTAGTTTCTTCATATTTTATCTCTCTCCTTACTTTTACTCTCTTTCTCTTTATTTCTCACGTTGGTTTTTCATACAGACATTATCTCAAACACCTAACAGGCATACTTGAATCTCATTTTTTTTCACATGGCACCAAAGGATTTAATCATTGATGGAGCTAAGTTTGTCCCCAACAACTATGCTGCAGTTCTTGATCACACTGAAGCTCCATCTGAATTGCACTTTGTGCAAGATCTTCTTGCACATAGTGAGGTTGGGTATGCATTAACACAGCCTGAATTCTTTTCAAGCCAACAAGTTCTGAGGTTTTGGAGGACTGGACTTTTTGATGATGGTGGTCAATGTGGAACTCCCAGTATTATCTTCCAAGTGGGTGATTCATCCTTTGTAGTCACTCCTGGTACAGTACGCAGGGCTTTACATCTTCCAGAAGATTGTACTTTCTCAATTCCAGAGGACTCAGCCCTTCGGGAGTTAATGGCTGAATTGGGATATGAAAAGAGTCTGACGAAACTTGGACAGTTGAAACGGGCTAATATTAGAAGAGAATGGTGTTTCTTCTTTGATTGCATCACCAAAGCTTTTGGGAACAAATGTTCAAATTTTGATGCTATCCCAATTCTGAGTCAGCACATAGGGTATGCTATTATTCATCAAACTCATTTTGATTTTGCAACTGGAATAATTGGTTTTATTGGGGATAGGATGACAGAGGATCGAGATGTTGTTTATTTTGCTAGATTCTGTCAACTTATTTACACTTACTGTACTAATGAACCTCATTTAGTCAGCACTCAAACCCCACCTTTTAAGGTTGCAAAATGATACTTTAATGACCTAGTAAATGCTGATAATAAGAAAAAAGTGGTTAGACCATTACAGATTCCTAAGTCTGTAAAACATATCCTGGTAAATGCTGATCCTGATACTTATAGAAAAGTGGTTTACTCTGATGTCCAACCAACTCCAAACACCCAAAATCCATCAACCTCAGTACCTACCTCTCATTCTACTCAACCTACCCTCAGAACATATCTCAAATCCTATCTCTCCACTTCACAGACTACTCAACCTTCATCTTCAGCACCTACTGTGAAGCCTTCATCTTCCAAGCCAAAGAGGACAAAGAATGTTCCTCAAACATCTCAAAAGAGAAGGATGATTGCATTGAGAGATGAATCTGATTCTGAGGAACAGGTTTCTTCTAGAGAACCTGTTGTTTCTGAAGCTGAGAAAGAGATTTCTCAGAAGGATTCTGAAATTGGGGGTTCTAGGCTTCTCAAGAGGCTTAGACGAATGACAGCACCTGAAACTCCCAAGGAATCCACATCAACAAGGAAGTACAAGAAACAGAGGGCACAAAAGCCAGTTTCAGATGATGAAGAAGAATCAGCTAAGGAAGGGGATCAGGAATCTCTGATCTCACAAGACAAGGAATTTGCTCCAGTCACTTCTTCTCCATCAACTCCATCTCAGGAAGCTGTATCTGACAAGGCTAACTCACCATCTGTGTCTCTTGTTGATCCAGGCACAAGTGCTGATATTGATGTTCAACACTTGGTTGTGTCTGAAGTATTTCTCTTAGAAGCTCCAACAGCAAATAATCCTTTCACAACACCTGTTACTGATGATGTTCAAACTCCAGAGTTATCAACAACACCTTCTCTGCATCAAGATGCTGATGATCAGAATTTAGGTGAGCATCAGGATATGGCTGTTGATCAGAACTTAGTATCAGATCGGCAATTAGAGGATGCTGAAGCCTCCATTGCTACTCACACTGTTGTCTTATCAGAAGATACTGATTCTTTAAGTTCTGATGCTGCAAATGCTGGAGATACTGGTGATGCTGCTCCAACTGTAGATGCTGATGAAGCAGGTCCTTCAGGACATACTCCTCAACAGACTCTTCCTAAGTCTGAACTGGTACAGAAGTTTGTTACCGGGGCTGCACCAGTACCTTGGAGTGAAACTCCTGCAGGTCAGGAGCGGACTAAGGAATGGAACTCAGTTTCATGTGTTCCAACTGCAATACATCTTGCTGAGCACTTGACTAAAGCTGATGAAATGTTAAATTCTGATGATTTAAAAACCCAGCTTAGAGTCACTGTATTGAGTACTAAACATCTACAAGGTCTTCATTCAACTACTCATGCAGAGCTACACAAGATTCAGGAGAACTTTATCAAACAAGAACAAGTTTGGAAAATTGATAAGAAAAAGTTCTTTCAACCTACCATTAACAGGATTGCTTATATTGAGAAAACTCAAGAGAAACAACAAGCTCAGATTGATGAAATTCTGACAAATCAAGCTTCTCAGCAATCGCAACTTACTGAAATCCAATCCTCAGTGGAATTACTTATCTCTCTTTTACTACCTGCTGATGCCAAAAAGGGGGAGAAGGTAATTAAGTCCAAATGCAACACTAACAAGACACTGCAAGGAAAGGATGATGGAAATGATGATCAAGGATACTCTGGAATGGGTAGCGGTCATAGTCAAGGTAGAAGGTTTACATCAAGACAAGTTAGTCACAAGACAAGTTCTGATACTGGGAAAAGAATAAGTTCTGCTACTGGTAAAAGGATAAGTTCTGATGAACTTCTAGATCTTGATGAGGAAATGTCAAGACAGTTATTTCTTCAAGAAAATCCAGGAATGGACTTGGAAAGTTTAAAGGAAGAAGAAGCTAGACTTAAATCAGAGAAAGTCACATCTAAATCTGAAGCTTCTGGTAAAAATTCACTTCCAAAACTTAAAGGCATTGTGATCAAAAAAAGGACACATACTGAAGCAACGTTGGCTAGATCACAACCACAGATAGATCCAAGATCCAAGGGTAAAGAAAAGGTTGGTGAACCTATCAAGGTTTATGTACCTCCCGAGGAAGAAGAAATTACTGATGAAAAGGATGATCTTGCTCTGACTTCAAGAAAAGTTCTTAAAACAACCTCTGACATGGCTCAAGTTGTTCAGAGTCAAGAAATTATAAGTTCTGATATTCAGAAGAAGCAAGTAACCTCTGACAGAGCTCAAGTTAACTTGATATCAGAAAATAGATCAAAGACACTCCTACCAGGATTCACTAAAGCAAAACAGACTCAATCTTTGAAGACTACTGTAAGTGGTTTTGAAGCAAGAGTAGTTACTGGAAAGGAAGCTAGAGATAAAACTGGATTGGGAAGTGCTGATGAAAGAAGAGTACACAGCACTACCAATGATCCAACTTCCTTGAGTGAACCAGGTATTGGAGCAACTCCTGAGAGATTGAATCAACTGGAATCTGTACAGATGGTTTACCATACCTACTTGAAAGAATACATCATGTTGTATTTCATGACAGATGGTAGGGTTTATCATATAAGACAAAATGCCATTCCATTGAAGTATTTTGAAGAATTGGAGCATGTACTTTTCTTACTTCAAGTGGATGACAGAATAACAGAGACTGCTGCAAACTACTTAAAAGAACAGATTCAGAGACAGAAAAGGCTTTATTCTGTTAAGTCTGACAGCATATATGTTCCAAAGTACAGAGATCACAATGGTGATATTGTTGATATGAAGCCTAATACTACACAGATCAGAACATATCTTGGTATTAAGGGACTTGAATTCAATCTGGAGTCTGACAAAGCTTATGTCATAAGACTAGATCAGGAGTTGAGAAAAGCAAAGATCAATGATCTCAAAGCTGCAATCTTTCAAACTGGTGAAGATACTGCAGAGCTTAAAGATGTCAAAAGGAGAATGATTGATGAACTAAGATATGCTGAGAAATGTTTATTGAAGAACTATCTCAGAACAACTCCTGACATCAGAGAGATCAGAAAATGATGAAGCCAAGTTGAAGATCTACAACTGCTTAAATACTGATATTTATACAGACTGAAGTTGTTATCAGAAGTTGAAATTGGTAAAAGCTTTAAGGACTGTAAGTTGTAGTTATCTAGTCTAATTCTCATGCATTCGTACTTAATGTTTTTGACATCATCAAATATCTGTTAAACTTGTATATTATGTTAATTTACAAGTTGGGGGAGATTGTTAGATATATTTGATAATGTCATGGCTAATATGTTTTATGTTTAGCTTTCAGATCTTACTTGAACAGGATAAATCAGTACTTAACTGTTGATCAGTACTTATACTGGAAGTCAGGACTTAAGGATATCAGTACGTATGTTATCAGGAGATAATCATCAGAAAATAGATATCAGAACTTAAGTGCTAAAGGATAATCAGATAAGGACAGTAGCTGATTAAAGGAAAGAAGATCAAGATAAACATAAGAAGAGATATGCATGAAGAAGGAATTCCGTAAAGAATGGAATACTTGGAAGAAAAGATATCTGATTGATATATTTTAGGAAGCAGAATTATATTCCATATCAATTAGCGATTATCTTGTAACTGTGTAGTATATAAACACAGACATAGGGTTTACACTATAAGTGTTATCGTTATTAGAGAATATTATTCATTGTAACCCTAACAGCTCTCGTGATATTTGTTCATCACTGAGAGGTAACAGTTCCATACTGTAACAGAGTTTATTGTTTCAATAAAGTTTGTTTTCTGTTACTTAAGTTCTTAAAGTTCGATTTGAGTGTACTATACACTGTATTCACCCCCTCTACAGTGTGTGTGTGACCTAACATGGGCTTTCTTCTTTGGGCCTTAACCTTACTGGGCTTTTTTGTCCCTTCGACTTCACTTTTTCTCCTATATAAAGGAGTGAATAGAGTCTATTGCTCCTCACTTTCTCATTTCTAAATTCTCATTCTTTTTTCTTCTGTTAAGGATCTCAGAGAAATAACTGTAGGTCGGAGTATTTTGAGCCCGAAAGCCTCCATTTAGCAAGCCAGCCTCTTTTAGCAGCATTACTTCAGGTAAACACTTTTCCCTTTTTCTTCTTGTGCTCTCTTTTGCATAGTTTGCATTTAAAATTGTCTTCTTATGTGCCCTTTTTCAGATGGCTGATAAGAAAATGACTCGTTTGGCCAAGATGAACGTGGCCATAAATTCCAATGAATTCCCCATTCGATCAAGGTACACTTCCTTGATTGATATGATCAACACCCGAGGGGACGAGTACCTGTCTGATGCGCATTTAGATATGCACGACCATATCAGTGTCTTGCGGGATCCAAAAGACCTGGACAAGTTGAGTGGTTGTTTCAAAATCAAGGAACCTTTGAAGCTAGTTCTTGCAGGTTCGGCCGACAGGACCTGTCAGTGGAGGAAGGACGTACTATGCGTCTACAGGGACACTCTAAGGGCAGGTATAAGACTCCCCTTCCACCCATTTATCCCTGTTTTGCTAGCTGATATGGGCATCAGCCCTTGCCAACTCCCTCCAAACTCTTGGAGATTGATTCTGTGCTACCTGTCGCAATGCGCCAAGCACAATATCCCTACCTCAGTTGTTGTTTTTAGAAAGATTTTTCAGTTCAAGAACAATCTTGACAAGAATCCGGGGTGGGTTTCTTTGAATAAGCGCCCAACCGTTCCCCACATAGTGAACAGGAAGTCCATCCCTGACAACAATTTGGGGTGGAAGAAAGATTTTATGTACGTCCTTTGGGAGGGTGGCGATTGGGGCACCCTATTTCGTTCGTCTTTTGGGCTAGCCGTAGATGGGAGCCCTAATGATATAGTTTTGTCTGAGGAGGAGACCATAGCTTTCAACCTCCTTACTCAAGATAATGGGACTTCCCACACTTGGGATCTTATCAGGGAGACCGTTTCGTAGAATGTGGCCTTTCTCCCGTTCCTAAAAAGAGTATATTTCCTTCCTTCTTTAGTTGTCTTCGTTTCTTCTACCTTTTACTTTGCTAATTTCTCAACTCACTTATCTTATTTGTTGCAGTGGCTGAGAAGATTAAGGAGGCTACAAAGCCTAAAAACCTGGGAACGACTATGATGAAGCATGCTGGAAAGGTCTTCAAAGACTCGCGCCTCGGGGATCGTTTCCCGGAGTTCCTACTCCAGGCGAAGGAACCAGGCGAGGAAGGCCCCAGCCTACTTTTACGTACTAAACAAAAACTAGGGGCTTTCTTCCAACCCGCTTGGGGAATCCGGGGCAAGGATTCGATTGTTTGCAACACAACGCTTGCCAAGGAATGGTCTATGCATTCCATTTCCCGGGTTGACTATCATGACCTTTTCCTTCAACAGGACTTGGAGGCTAACGAGCTTTTCAGAGCTCAGGCTTTGGCGATGGTACGTCTTTCTCTTTTGGCATTCATAGCTTTTTGCCGTAATTTTTCTCATTTCTCATTTTTGCTTTGTATCTTGTAGGTGAACGTCCATTTTCAAGGGGCGATTCACCAAGCCAAGGCTTGGAAAGTTGGCCTAGAGGATGCAAACAAGAAGCTGGAGGAGGCCAACCAGAGGATAGAGGCTCTTGAAGCCCAACTTGCCTCATCGACTTCTGACCTTGAAACGGCCCGGGCTGAGAATTTTATCCTTAAGGCTCAAAAAGACAAAGCTTTTGACGGCTGGATGGATACTCAGGAATTTAAGGATTTAATGGTGGAGCATGACGCCCTCCTACATCCAGTCAGCTATAAGGAAGGCTGGGACGCTGCTGTGGAGGCTATCCAGGAAGAATTTCCTGAGGTTCTTGAACAATCTCCTTTCCCCTGCCCTGTGAAAGTCCCAGCACTTGGGGGCGTTACAGATAAGCTCGCCCATCTGATTAAGGACGGCCCATCGGGAAGTCAAGGCCAAGACCAAAAAAGGAAGGAGCTTGAATCCAGCTCTGAAGAGGAGGAATCTTCTTCTGAGGAGGAGCCTGAGCCCGTTATAAAGAAGGCCAGGGTAGAAGAGCCTTCAAAGCCAGTGTCTCCTAAACCAGCATCTTCCGTGGCCTCCAAGGTGTCCGAGGATAGTTCCGAGGGAACCTCTGCGGAGACTTCCGAAGAGACATCCGAGGGACCAAATGGAGAGACATCCGAGGAGACTTCAGATAGTGGTTCCGAAGAATCTGAGCCTACCAAGGCCTAAGTTTTACGTATTTCTTCTTTTTTAGACAATATTTGAACTTTGTAATTGACTTTTATTATTTTCAGTTGTATTTGCCCAAGCATCATCGTATTTTTTCCGATTTTTCAAACTCAACTTTATAACTTGGTTTTATCCTTCACAGTGCATCAATCTAATAGGCTAAGATTAAGTCAAATGCTTTTTATTATAACTTGGTATTCTTGATACCTTATATGAAATGGGTTCAACCCTGATAAAATTTAAAACATATCTTCTATATAAAAAATCCTAAGCAAGCAAAGCTTCAAGGTGCTTTTAAACCTACTTGTCACTCTGACAAGTGAGAATCGTACTTTAACTGTTCTACACATAGTAAACCTTCAGGTTTTGGGCATGCCAAGTTCTCGGGACTTCAAAACCATCCATAGTCTCCAGCTTGTAGGTTCCTCTACCCTGAACGCTCTTGACTTTGTATGGCCCTTCCCAATTTGGGGCAAGTTTCCCATTCTGCCCTACGCCAGAAGCTTCCACTTTCCTCAAGACTAAGTCACCTTGTTTGAAAAACCTTTCTTTAACCCTTAGGTTGTAGTAGAACGAAGCTTTTTTCTGATATTCCACTATCTTCTCATGTGCTTCATCTCGTACTTCATCAATTAGATCCAGGGCTAACCTTTCCCCTTGTTCATTTTCCTCAGCATTGAAAGCTTGAATCCTGGGGGAGGAATGTGATATCTCTACAGGAACAACTGCTTCTGCACCATATGCTAACTTGAAGGGAGTTGCTCCAGTCGTGACTCTACAGGTAGTCCTATAGGCCCATAGTATTGGGAGTATTTCATCCACCCAGTTATTCCTTGACTTCTCGATCCTCTTCTTTAGTCCATCCAGGATTATTCGATTCACCACTTCCGCTTGCCCATTGGCTTGCGGGTGAGCCACAGAGGTGAATCGTAACTCGATTTCATTCTCCTCACAATACTTCTTGAATTCTTTATTGTTGAATTGTGTTCCATTGTCAGTGACTAGGATGTAGGGAATTTCATACCGGCACATAATATTTTCCCACAGGAATTGTGCAACTTGTTTAGTTGTGATTTTGGCCAAAGGCTTGGCTTCAATCCACTTAGTAAAATAATCAATGGCTACAATCTGGAACTTCCTTTGTGCCTTGGCCATGGGGAAAGGTCCCAGTATATCCATTCCCCACATAGCAAAGGGGATGGGCGAGTTGATGGAGGTCAGCATCTCGGGGGGTTGTCTAACGACCGGTGCATGCTTCTGACAGCGGTCACACTTCTTCACATATTCTTTGGCATCAGCCATCATTTCTGGCCAATAGAAGCCTAAACGGGTTATCTTATGAGCTAAGGCCCTGCCCCCCAAGTGTTGTCCGTAAATACCTTCATGTACTTCTTCAAGAGCCAAGCGTGCCTCATCGGGCCTGAGACACCTTAAGTAAGGAACCATGAAAGATCTTTTATACAGAATCCCATCTATCAAAGAGTACCTTAGTGCTCGAACAGCTAACTTCCGTGCTTCAGTAGGATCGTTTGGCAACCAACTAGTTTGAATGTGGGCCTTAATGGGATCTATCCATGACGTCCCCAGGCCTATAGAATCTACAAGCTTAACATCGATGCTTCGTGTCTTCAAAACGCGGAAGTATACACTTCTTGAAATTTCTTCTATCTCAGATGAAGCAAACTTTGATAATGCATCTGCCTTAGCATTTTCCTCCCTTGGAATGTGCTCAACATGGCATTCATCGAATTGGGTCATCGCAGCCCTTACCAGGCAGACATACCTAGCCATCGTATCATCCCTTGCCTCAAACTCTCCCTTTACCTGGGATACGATCAGCTTCGAGTCTCCACGAACTTTTAAGTTCTTGACTCTGAGTGTTCCTGCTAGGCCGAGGCCAGCTATCAGAGCTTCATATTTTGCCTTATTGTTTATGGTTGGGAAGTCTAACTTCATGGCATACTCAATTAAGAACCCATCAGGGCTTTGTAAAACCAAACCTGCTCCACTTGAATTTGTTTTTGATGCTCCATCAAAATAGAGAACCCAATATTCTTTCTCCTTATCATCCTTTTCTGTGTCCCCCTTATCAACTTCCTTGTCTTGAGGTATGGTATCTTCCTGCCCCCCGACTTCTTGGTTGGGTATGGTACATTCCATCACGAAGTCAGCTAACGCCTGGGCTTTTATTGCCGTTCGTGGCCTATACTTGATGTCGAATTCTCCCAGCTCTATTGCCCACTTGATCAACCTCCCACTAGCCTTGGGACTATGAATGATATTTCTCAGGGGCTGATTTGTTAGAACCTCAATTTGATGAGCCTGAAAGTAAGGACATAACTTTCTTGAAGCCATAACCAAGGCTAGAGCAAATTTCTCAATAGTTGAATAATTCAACTCAGCGCCATGCAGAATTTTGCTGACATAGTATACGGGATCTGGATTTTCAGTTCCTCCTTAACCAATATAGCGCTCAAGGCACTTTTTAAAACGGCTAAGTACAAGTATAAAACCTCATTCAAAACTGGCTTGGCCAACAACGGGGCCTGGGCCATATATTTCTTTAATTCCTCAAATGCCTTCTGGTTTTCCTCACTCCATACAAAGTCCTTAATGTTCTTTAGTGACTTGAAGAACGACAAACACTTGTCTCCTGACTTGGAGATGAATCGTCCCAGCGCAGCAACTCTTCCCGTGAGCTTCTGAACATCTTTGACATTTTTTTGTGGCTCCATATCTAGGATTGCCTTTATCTTATCGGGGTTGGCCTCGATCCCTCTCCTGGAGACCATCAACCCCAAAATTTTTCCAGATCCTACTCTGAAAGCACATTTCGTAGGATTTAACATCATTTTATGGTACCACAGGACCTCGAAAGCTTCCCTTAAATGGGTTATATAATCAATCTTTACTAGAATCTTGACTAACATGTCATCAACATAGACTTCCATAGTCTTGCGAATAAGATCCTTAAAAATTTTATTTACCAACCTTTGATAGGTGGCTCCTGCATTCTTAAGACCAAATGCCATAACAAGATAACAATAAACACAAAAGTCAGTGATGAATGATACCTTTGGAATGTCATCCTTATGCATCTTAATCTGATTGTATCCACTAAATCCATCCATGAATCTTAGCATCTCATGCCCAGCAGTGGCATCTATCAAAGTATCAATCCTTGGAAAAGGAAAACAGTCCTTAGGGCATGCATCATTCAGATCAGTGAAGTCTA